>NC_068361.1:94556033-94802344 GCF_020536995.1 Dreissena polymorpha | reverse complement strand
TATCATATATATTTTTGACTTATCTGGGCTCAATAGCTGCCAGAGTATAATCAAACGTTTATATTGACAACCCTGGAAGCTTCACTATTGAAAACAAATATGTTCAATGGATAAGCCGTAACATCCCAACCTACACAGAATGAAATCAATACTAGTCTGCAATAGTATGGACGGAGCAAAACAAAAATTTAAAGTCCTCAATAATTATTGTGGGGAGCCTAACTAAGGGTGAATAGTCTGCGCTAAGTTTGGGCGGAGCCTAACTAAGGTTTAAGTCCTAAATTATTATTTAAGGAGCCTTACTAGGTAATAGTTAACAATAGTTAATTACAGAGCCTTACTTAGGTTAATTGTCTGCAATAATAATAGGACGGAACGTTACTAAGTTGTGACGTAACGGATTGTCAATGCACCTATATGTCTTATAGGAACACACAAGTCTCTGAATGATAAAACCAACATCTCTGATTGTTTCTTTCTAACTATTTATTTTATTTTCTATTCAAATATTCTTTAATTACAATTCTTAGTGTCAAGTCAAAGTTCTTTCAAATCTACCCGCAGAATATCTTATTCTGACCAAACATCTACATTTGTCTACAGTTAATTTACATAAAATTCCCTTATAATTTCGATTGGTCATCAGTGCCCATTTCTTCACGTGCTTGTTGTCGATTGGTTGAGTTCTAAATGTATTGAATTACTGACACCCTGGATAAACAAAATTATTCAGGTATTTACACACACTTATCGAACAATCATTCTAGATGTGATATGAATTTGTAATGTACTCTTATAATTCAAAAAAATCATGTTTCCCATCGCACATTTTGTATGATCAATGCAACCAGGCAAACAATATGATGCAAGTTTATTCGATTAATGTTAATAAAGTCGGCCTATTTCAATAGTTATATAAGATAATATCACTTGAATGGCTTGTTAAATATTCAGTCTCCAGATTTGATTTCTCATGCACGGATATTTCGTGTTTCTACTTGCTAACAATAAACCTTCAAACATTCTGGACCAGTTTGTACTTGTAATTTCTATCATATCATTAATATTATCTGTATTATAAATATTATCTGTAATTAAATTGCTATATAACATAATATGCATGTAATAAGCTAAAAAATATGCATATGTTGTTACGTTACAAGTTTATTAGTATGCAATAAATACAGAAGGGGACTTACTAAACTTTACAGTCTGCAATACTTATGGACGGAAGCTTAACAAGATAAATAGTCCTGCAATACGTACGAACAGAGTCTAACTAAGGTAAATAGTCGGCAATAATTATGGACGGAACCTACCTATAGATTTGGGAACGGTTCTTTAGAATAACTGTTAATTTTTAATTGCGTGCTCCTACTTTATCACGCATTCAGAAAACTTGCATAATACTAACAGCCGTTTAATAGTCATAGGTAAGGTCGATGGTCAACAACCCTTTAAACAGGTTGGACCCAAGATGCTTTACATTCTTTACGTATTACCCAAGTTATAATCTATCTTTATTTGTCGCAATTCGTTTGATGTGTCCCCCTGTATTGTGTATTTGTCTTGAATACAAGACTATGCGCGGTAACACTAATTATCCCCTGATACTATTATCGAGTTTGGTTATTTCTTTTTGTATTGCAACGAAATCTGTTTAAAGTGTTATGCGTTCAAACGGTTTACTATAATGGTTACATATACGTATGCTAGCAGAAACTGAGGACAGTGGTCTAGTGGTGGGATGCTGGTCTAGGGATCGACAGGTCCCTAGTTCGAAATCCCATTCGGGGCACTGGTTTTTTATAAGCAAAAAAATTAATCCCACGCTTGCTCCTCTCCACCCAGGTGTATAAATGGGTACATGTGAGGGAAATAAGTCCATCTGCCGTGGCTGCCTGATGCGCCATATGTAAATCCCAGTGTTATGGGGGTTAATGTCGAAGTCGGCTGAAGATGTATATCGAAGCAGACTATAAACCGCAACTTTAACAGAAAAAGAAGTCAGCAATGCCGAAAAATGTATAAAGTTCGTACTGAAAAATGCGTGTTTTTGTTAATGAAATTTGTATTAACTCTGCAACCTGATATTCAAGTATAGTTTGTATTCGTTTGCATATTTCAGGCTTTGTAGTAACTTTTCACATGCCAGTATACTTGTCTTATGTCCACTAGTTATAACATAATTTGTACAAGGTACGCGACATAGAATTATGTTTTGGATTTTTCTGCAATTATTATGGGTGCAACATTATCGTTTAAAATACTCCTAACTATATCTGGGAATAGTACAGCAACATACAAGTACTTAAACACTCACAATCAATACAAAAACAAAATTAAATTTCTCGTAAATGATTTCAGGGCAAAAATAAAAATTAAACTATATTTTTTTACCTTTTCTTGTTACCATGTTTCATCCACTGCTATACGGATTGAAAATGAATAGTATTATAAAGAATGTGTCTAAATTGTAATTTAATTCTTAGGCAAACACACTATTAAACGAGGGCATGTCACACGACTGTTAAGTATTTAAAAAAAATACGGAATACCGTTATGGCCATCGTGGTTACACATTAAAATCCAGAGGGCAAGAAAATGATGACGACACCTGCGACAACGCGATAGTACGATGGCGACAATTCGATAGTACGATGGCGACAACCGATAGTCATATCGTACTGTCGCCATCGTATTGTCGCACTCTCGTCATCGTATTCTCGCACTCACGTCATCGTATTCTCGCACTCTCGACATCGTATTATTGCGCTATCATCATCGTATATTCACACCCTCGCATTCTCGTCATCGTATTATCGCACTCTCGTCATCGTATTATCGCACTCTCGCCATCGTACTCTCGCGTTCTCGCATTCTCGCCCTCTGGATTTTAATGTGTAACCACGATAGCCCTAAACGATATTCAGTAAACAAATTAAATTTCGCCTTGCAGTTCATCGATGTATTAATTGTCGTGATAAATTATATCGGCTTTTATGCATAAATTAAGTATTTTCCAGATTGTTTTATTTTTTGTCGACAGTGTGTATACACGCATAAACATTCATGAACATGGTGAAATTATGATATAGTTCTAAATATTTAAAAACACACACACATAAATCCGTGCGCATAAATATATTTAAAATATCTAAATGTGAGTTGTTTATAAGGCTACATCATACAAATTGATTATTGAATACTTACCTAACCATGCTCATCACAGATTTAAGTTTTGAGAAAAATACAGTTCTACACACTGAGCGCAGTCCTGGTAAAATAGGTCGTATATGTACAATAATCCACGTTTTCTTATTTGTGCGTTGAAGTGTGAAGTCTGAGTTTAAATTTGAACATAAGTTATACCATAGAAAATTTCAAGAATGAACGATATCGTAACAAAACAAACAACAACTACAGTCTAAACATATGCAAAGATACCTATTCATCAAGAACTACTTGTTATAAAAATTGAGGCCGGCATGGCAAACAAGCATACACCGGTACTTTATTAATGCTTTAATGAGGAGCAGCATGTGAATTGTTAAGAGTATTGAATTGGAATTGTCATCAACATGAATTCTAGACTTGTTCATAACTTCCACTAACCGCAGTGCACGGTATATTCACTGATGAATTCTAGGAGTGGTGTGCATTAATGCATTTTCATCCCCAACACTCGACAGATCAATATCTTAAAACGTACATCCTGCCAGTTTAAACCATCCACAAAATGGAATCAAATTGCAAAACACAATAATTCACTGTTTAGCACCCTATCGGTGCTATCTGTTTAGCACCCTATCGGTGCTATAGAGATAACTTTCTATAAATAACACAAACAGCTCCATTTTTAGACGTGCTTAAACTACAGCAAATATTTTTTATATGCAATCGCCAATAAATTAATATGTCGTCGTAATATTAGACTCCTATTACACTACGAATTTAATTTCGTGAAGGAAATTCGATTTACAAAACAATTCATATCACCGCAACACATTATATTACACACAAGAATGATCTATGACATATTTTTGAGAAAAAAAAAACAGCGAGCAAGATTGAACTCACTAATAAGATAGTTATAGAGACAGTGCTGTTAAACTCCACTTTGATTTTAATGACGTTTTACCCTATGAGCGCTCTTTGGTTTTAAACCTGACTCTTACTGAAACTTCACTACAGTGCGTTTCATATTTTGTATAAGCGATTATAACATAAAAGTGGGCTACAGTGGTACAAAATCTTGATCCATGTTTCACTCTCTTGGATTTGTCTATAGATTTAATATTGTTAAATGCATGTTTAATATTATACTAATTCTCAGGTGTGAAAAAGAACAAAAACTTGTGTACACTATACTATGAATTGATTTCACCCGTGCGATTGGCCTTCAGTTTATTAAGTAGGCATTTAAAACTTCGAGAGCTTAACAAAATTGCAACAAAGACAAAATCTCAAAAACACTTCCAAAAGATTGACGGACATGTAAGGCTCCAGGCACGAACACTCTGGAAACCAGCAACGGTTATTTAAATTCACAACGATTAGTTTTAGATAATAAAATCACCTTCTGGTCAAGTCTACAGGATAAACGCCGTTTCCTCTATTTTATAATTTCGGCCAAACGAATACTTCAGCAGGCGTAACAAGTATTAAAGCATGCGATGCCTAATCAACAGTAACGTTCAATCGAATCATCGATTTCGCGACAAAGAAGTTAGGATAAGATTGCTTTCATTCATTCTCCAATTGCTTCTGTATCCAGTTTTGTATTTTGTGTAGCACTTAAGCACTTA
Organism: Dreissena polymorpha; assembly: GCF_020536995.1. Taxonomy (NCBI): domain Eukaryota; kingdom Metazoa; phylum Mollusca; class Bivalvia; order Myida; family Dreissenidae; genus Dreissena; species Dreissena polymorpha. The sequence goes on along the minus strand of NC_068361.1, from coordinate 94,797,536 downwards.
AATGCATTCTATGTGTTATGCCGCTTTACATTGCTGGAAATATTGATAAAAAGTATATTTCGAAGTTATGTTTAAATTATAATAAACAGAAGTCATACAAGACAAATGGAAAAATGTGCACAATATTATTTATTAACTGTTTAAAGCATGTAGAATAAAAGCATTTTGGTATTAAAGAAATGCTGAGCAAATTAGGTTTAATTGCACACAAAAACAGTTTATATCTTAAACGTGTATTATTTAACACATTTCAGTAGTTTACATGTCTATGTTAACCGCAAAACAAAAAATCGAGCGTGTGCAATAGCAATGTGTGAAACTATGTTAATCAAACTAAGCCTACAGTGACCTACGGAATTCGGATAGTGCCATCTATAATCTCGAAATTCTTTCATCAAGGGCGACACACGAAGCGATACATGATATTTTGCGCGAAACAGGAAGCGACAAACGATATTTTGCTCCGTGTATCGCGCAAAATATCGTGTGCCGCTTCGTGTATCGCGCAAATTATCGTGTGTCGCTTTGAGTATCGCGCAAAGTATCGTGTCTCGCGTTCAAAGGGCGACACACGAAACACGAAGCGACACACGATATTTTGCGCGACACACGAAGCGATACACGATATTTTATAATTCAAATATCGCTCATATTATCCTAATTTTAAACCACGACACACGACACGATAATAAGATACATAATAAGATAATAAGTATATCGGGACGTTCCCGTTACACTACCACGCTGTTCAGAGGCGTGACTAGCAAATATGGTTTATTTCTTGTTTATTGCTATTTTGACCGACATATGATCATTATTATAACGAAATATTAATGCGTATTCAAATGGCTATATGCAAGGAAATTATGCATGTGGACGCCCATCTACTCAATTAAAATTAATGTTAGGTCCCATTTAATATCTCTAGCCCGCATTTAGACTCACGAGAACTATGTTTCCCAGTCAACCATTAAATGTCCAGCTGTGTAAGAAAATATATATGCCATCTAGATCGTGTACTGTTAGTCTAGTCACATAATTTGGTAAGACTGGTTTAGTAAATGCGTTTCTTTTTGCCTAAATATACTTCAAATTACACCATTTATTATAAGTCGAACAAACTGCGCTACTATATTCATATTTAAAATTGAATTACGTTTTAAGAGAGTTCCATTTTATCATTTGAATTTACACGAACTGCGCTTGTATATACCGCAGGACGTCTTTACTTGAATTATTGTTTTCGTTTATCTGATTAACTTGTACAAACACAAATATAGTGATATTCATCTACAATGTCGTTTGAGTTACACACTAAACAATACCGTTTGCGCCATTGTGTTTTCTTTCTTTACAATATATCGATGTATACGTAATAGGTGAGCCGACACACGGTATAAACAAACATACTAAATAGGTTGGTATAATACCAAGATAACTTGCATATTATATCATGTGCTAAAATTGCCTTTGTTAATCTTATACAGAGGTGTCCACATTAGACCATTTTCGATGTCACATTTCCTTTAATTATATTAGGTGATTGTGATTTTTTTTAAACGTGATCTGGTCATTCGATAAATGCATTTATAATTATTTAATAATTAAACATATATGTTGATAATTTTCAGGATTTGATAACGACGAAAAACGCTCAAACAGTGCTAGAACAGATGCTGTAAAGTCAACAATTATTGAGATAAGAGATAGGTTTATGCTTGAATATTATTACCCTGTCATGCAAAAGAGGGTCAGAACTCTTGTATGCAAGGTGTATGGTGATGTGGACACGATCGTTGAGAAGACTTATAGCTATACCGAAGATCCTAGATGGGTACGTCGGATAACACAAATGGCTAACACGTTGCAATCGCTATGGAAAGTGGTATTTTCATTTAGCAATACATGTACCAACTTTCGCCTAGAGGAATACTTAAAAACAAGCGAAGAGGATTTTTGGGACAAACAAATCCATTTACGTACAAAGAAGGCAATGAATACAATTCTTCAACAGATATGTGACCTTGAAACAAGAATATATGTTTTGCATAATTTACCTCTTCACGTGTTACAAAGAAATTCATTCGAAAAATACATTGAGTCTGAAAATAAAACCCAATCTGAACGAACCGAAACGATGATAAAGACAATAAAAAACAGGTAAGGGGAATTTAGTTAAAAACTGAATATTAATGTAATGAAATATGAATAGTGTACGAATGCACTTTTAAAATTCCATTTGCGTCTTCCTAAAAAACACGACATAGATGACACATATAAAAGGTTAATGTAATATGAACGAAAATAAGGATTTAACTATGCGACGATTCTAATGTGCAATAAACTTTCGTGATAACACATTTATTTTTATCACTAGGCCTTAAGTGACACGTATACAAAAAAAACGCAGCACACAATCGATGTGTCGTATGCATGCATCTGTAAAAAAGTGGCAACTATCCGTGTACACATTTTTATTTACATGATTTTTACCATACAACAGAAACTCAGTTTAATGTTTAAAGGGGACTTGTTGAAAGGCCGGGCAATTTTGAAATTTGGCATTACATGCTTTTCATTAATAAATTAACATTAGGGGCGTAAGACCACGTTAATAATTGAAAAAATGAGAAATACACCGGATTCAAATAACTGTCATTTGAATAATAAGGAAATAGCATCAACCTTTCGGCTTTAAGGGATTTCGTACTGTTTAAGACAAAATCTAAAAAAGTTGGAACTTTGTCGGTTCGTCTATCTGTGAAGAGGTTCCTTTAAAACTCTTTTAACGATGTTGTTGTGTGTTGTTTTTTTCCTTATAATTGTGTTTTATATAAATAGTTCATCGGTTTTATTGAATAACATTAAAATTAATTTTAAATTACCAAGTGCATTTGAATAATATAACGTGTGTTATCAATAGTCAAACTATAAATATTTCCTTTTTATTATTTCAGACTCAATCGTCTGGTAAGTTGTGTGATCGTTTTACTTAAAAATTGCATATATGTTATCGTTTTAGCATAACAATTATAAACACCATACTAACCAGCATAGCCATTATCGTTATCTCTTCATGGGATATTCTTAGTCCGACCATCATCAATTCACGATCATTTCAGGATTTGTATTTACATCATCATCTTCTTTATATCATCACTTACATCACTTCCATCATCTTTACAATCATCACCGTCGTCATTAGCGTAACCACTACCGTTATCAACACCAGCACCATCATCGGATAGTTTTTGTCAAATGATCATAAACCACTACTGGATTGGTCGTTTTCATCCTCTTGGTCATCGTAGTAAACTTCAAAAACATCATTATCATCATCATTATGAGCATCATCACCTTTATCATCAATATCATCATCATCGCCTCACAGTCGAATATGTCCGTTAAAAGTAAGACTTACCCTGAAAATGTTTCCTAAACCAATTAAAATTTACCATATTCTATCTAGCCTAAGTGGTATGCAATATCCTACACAGGGTTTATCATCAAAATAAGCTCCTCACCTAGGCGACCCGGGTTCAATGTCCTTCCCCGGCAGCAAGTGAGTTTGATTGGTGGTCACCATTCCGGACAAACCGGAGACTCCGGGATATCCTGCTACCCCAACAACAGTAGACCGCACCAAAATTGAAAATCTTTCAGTAACAAAGAGATAGCTAGAAATTGCAGCTATTATTCAAAATTCGTCCCAACATTCATGAGTCTAGAAATTTAATTAGGAAGGCATACTGAAACAAACTCCGAGTCCACACATAATGCATTCTAATGCGCTGCGGAACCTCAAATACTTCAAAATACTCACACATTATTAGCACATTGACTCTCACGTAGGTGGTCCGTGTTCAATCACCGTTCCCGGTTCAAGGTTTGTCGTAAAAATTTCGTTAATATGAACTATGATAATGATGTATATTCCAAAATGAATGTCTCGTATATACCGCTGAAAGATGCAGTACAATGTACTAAGCTCTATTGAAATAACCAAATATCAAGATGTGACTCTAAACACAATCAATTAAGTAAAACGTCATTTAACAGTTTTAAACGATATTGAGAATTAAAATTAAACGACGTAACCATCGATCCTTGTTACTCAGTAATGTGTGTGTCGTATGCCCGAGAGCATATAGTCCGTATGAGTTCCCAGCGAATGTTTATTGCTTACAAAATACGCACAAGTATGCTCCCCAGAATTGCTGGTCTTTTGCGATCCAGTTATTTAAGTGACAGAGATAATTGTGTCTCCGTAAACTGTAATGACACTGAAATAAATGTGATGCATGCATGGTATGATCTGATGAACAAGCACAAAAATGCTGACTAAAAGATTGCCCAGCCCGCATTCTTTCAAATTCGCTAGCAAAATGTTCGGATACATAAAAGCAATCCAAAACATGGTATATGGTAATTACCATTTCAGCATTAAATTGATTGCGTACAGCCATATTGTTGTGATTCTAGTTTTTAAAACGTGCGGGAATCATTACAAGGTAACAATTCTTTTGTGTCTTTATGTTGATGGTTGGAAGGAGATTAATAGTTTGTCCAAATGAATGTCAATTATTTAACTTTAATTCTGGTAAAATCGATATCTTATCCGGTTCAGAAAGCTTATGGATGATGATTGAATTGCACATATGTGCATAATTTTCCCAACATGCATAATGAAATGCTTTATTGATTTAAGACTGTTTTTTTTAAACAAAAAATATAGTGGTTCATTTATGCGAATAATTTAGGGTATATTACTTATATTTATAAATTTACTAAATACAAAAAAAGTGAATGGATTCAATAGCTTCCTCTCTTCTTGCTGAATCCTGCTCAATAGCTTCCTGCTGCATTTTTAAAAGATTTGTTTATCTATATTTCTTCATTCAATATAGTTCGCCGTAAAATAAGTTGTATACCGGATAATAATATATGGAATTTTTCGTTGAATTCATATTCTTGGTGAGTGAAGTGCCATCAAGAAAAACAATCAGTTCATAAAAATTGTTTGCATGGTTTTATATTATTTTTTTAATAACGATAGTATTTTAATCTTTATGGTCCATGAGTTTACGAGGTATTTTTCATCTGTGTACTGCTTTCACTGACACATATTTCTGAAAAATACTGTACTTATTTGCAGACAAAACATGAAGAGGAATTTCGAAATGCGATGTAAGTACACGCGTATGTTATTTAGTTATGAGTATTGCTTTTATTTGCAATTAAAACGAAGTTTGCTTAAATATTCGGTCAACTATTTATGTTTCATGTAATACATGTAAAGTTTCTACCATATAAGGATAAATCAAATTCGTGTATGTTTACTCATTTATCAAATAGAACCACTACTGCCCATATAGCCCAATGTGCTTTTTACGTAAACGATAATACAATAGCTGGTGTTTATTTAGACAACGGTCTTGCTTAATCCTTCTCAAATGACCCGCTCCTTTAACACAATACACGTTCTACACCGTTCACTATGAAGCATATACATGATCAGTGAAAAACGACCAGTTACTGATGTGGCCTGTAAAATATACAGCAATAACAATCGACAATTCTGATTTTCAAACTGACTATAAACGCCCAATATTAAAAATAATCATACGTTTTTTGGATGTATAACCATAAACTATTTCATAAGTAGCAATTTTTATTTTCAGTTCAACACCGTATTTAACATGTTTTTTTTTAACTTGTCCAAATCATTATATTTGATATGAGAAACTTATATAATCATATATTTGTATGTGGGTATGAAGGATCGTATCTCTTGTGTTATGTCGTTCTTGGCACGTTTCAGCTCGACTCAGTTAAAAGACATGAAAGCAGAAATTATGGAGTCAAAGGTATGTTTTATAAATTTAACAATATATTTGGCTTGTAAGTTGGAGTTAAAGAAGAAAAGAAATGAAACATAGGGTATACTGAAACCAACATAATTTCGGACCTTCAATGTTTTCCCATAATCTGTGCGGTTATACGTTAAAGTGACGCTTTTAACGAATATATGACAGCCTATGACATTTGATGTGATTTTAATTTGAATAAATGACACATATAAATTGCAAAAATGCAATTAATATGCATTGAATAAATATCATTATTTAAATCTGATTTTATGATGAAATATCTAATAGTATTGGGTAAATAGTTTAAAGTATCTTTTGAGAATCATCTTTTTTGGAAGCATGAGGAGGGAATACTTTATTTTCAATTTAAATTCAAATATAATTTAAATGCATGTCATGTCACTGTGTATTATAGTAAATCTTGAATTCAGAAAAAAGTACTTGGGATAAATATCAGTAAATACTATAAGTACACTTAATATATAACTACTTATGTAACACTTAATATTGAATTTGAAAATATTAATGCAATATGTTCAAATATAGTTGATTTGGGTTGTATTCGGTCGTTTTTGGAAAAGGTGACTACGAGACAGTGGCTGGCGTTCATTTATCAACCCCAGCAGACATTTGAGCTGGTCTTTTGGTACGATCGTAAACTTATAATTCAGAACATTTTCATTCAGATTTCTTGTTAAGCGTTCAATTATCAGCCATCATGTTTTCCAGGCCGTCTTTTCACATCAATTACGTAGATATTTCGATATAAGAGATAAGATATTGATAATACTAGGTTAGCGTTAAATAGAGAGAAGATTATGTTGCGAGGCTTAGAACGACGGGAGCGCGAGACCTGGCGAGCGCTTTCGGTGTTCGAGCCGAGCAACATAAACTTCTCTTTATTTAACGCTAAACCTAGTATTCTATTTTTTCCTTCAATTTTCTTAGTCGTCAATTATTTAGTCTTTAATTGATAAAATAAAAGTAAAAACACATTAAATCTAAATAAAACCTTAATCTAACATTGCGTAGTAATATTAATTGTGATCTTTCCCTTTACGGAACTCGAAATAGTCCTTAAAAATACCACACAAAAGATGAGTAATGAGGCAAAATATCGTTATAAGCCTCGATTTAAATTTAATCAGCGTTCCAAATGTTACACACTCAAGTAGAACACAGACGTTTTTGTTTAAACTTTAATTCTTGTTCCACCATTGTAAAATACCAAAAACAACAATGGCTGCCATTTTGAAATTTACAAAATGTGTACACCTACGTGAAGCATGATTCAGCATTTATCCCCGCCGATGTTGTAAATTGTAGTCCATAAACAACTCTTCTTTGTACACACATTTTACTTACTGACCTTAAAAAAGAAAAAAATCTACTAGTTCTTGTTGTACTCACCGAAGTTGTGTAATAACCATGTTTATTTTCGTAAAGTTTGATTTGCTCCCATGATGAGTAAAAATTCTGGACACATTTCTTCATCGCCATCCATCTTTTCCATGTTAAAGCACTTGATGTAAGCAGGCATTTCTTTGTGGATAGACATTCTTTGATCGACTGACAAAGGAACGACTATTCATCAAAGAAAATACCCTGTTATTTCAACATCGATGTCCTTCGAAAAGTTAAAGAACAATTCACTGACACGTTTCTTAAATTTAATCCATCAATTGTTCAACAAAAAATCGCGTTATTCGAGTGCATTCGACATTTTAACGAAATCGAAAATGCAGTCTCACCAGTTTCATTCCAGTTTTATATCTCACTTCTGTTATTCACATTATAATAAACCATCGTAAACACACACACACGCGTAAACTCGTTTAACGACTGCGTACCCAATGACCTGAATGACGCAATCAAGGGATTTCGTCAGCTGTTTCGTAAAATATGGTCTATCGAATTCAAACAGTTACGCAATCGGGTGAGCACTTTAGCCTCGCGATTAGAGTGTCTGGATACCACGCGAGAGACCCTAGTTCAATTCCTCATTGGATCCATTTTTTTTCTTCAGCAAAACGAATTTAAAACGTTTTAAAATCGTAATCAAAAGTTGACGTCACTTTTCTGTTTTGATAAGATTGTCTCCATAGAGTTATATTTGCTCATGATGCACATATGAATAATGTCGCTCTAGAAAAAACAAGCATGAGAGAAATTATTGTTAGCATCCTCTAGTCCTATATAAAGAGCAAACGATCAAGTGTCTGTAGAATACAGGAAACAACATACACGACAACATTAAACAAAAACATAAGAGGTTAAACTAGCTAATAAGAAGGAAATCGTCGTTTATCAATATTCAATCCGGTTGAGAAAAAACAACAACGAAGAATTAAGTAACAAATTGATACCTTAACCATGTGTACGAATTATGCTAATGTTGTGTTAGGCATTTAGTTGATGGTACATTGTTTACTAGGGTGCATGAGTATTCTAAATAGCAAAAACAACTGAATTGAATAAATTACTTCCTGTTACGTTTCAATTTGAATTATGCTTTCCTTATATCTTGCATTGGATATAATGACTCTTTTAGAAGAGGCCTGTTTAATAGAAACTATAAAATGGCATTTCGCATTGCTGCCCTATGTATATAGGATTGCGCGCTGAATTTATTTGAATTTGTTGTAACTGATAGTTTTCATAATGAACAAGATTAAGTGTCTTTTTTTCCGATTTAAAACGCACGCGTAGAAAATTATTTTATATTTGTACGGTACGTATTTTCAGTCAAAACAAGACGAGGTGTTCCAAACTACGATGTAAGTAAAATTATTAACTGCTATAATTCAATATGAATGTATTATGCTTCGTAGTCATTTCGGGTGCTTACAATAACTGATAATATCTACAGATGAACATCAGAATAATTGTTGAAGTGTTTTCGTGTATTCTGTTAAAGTTTTACTTTTTCTTTTTTCCCTTCAGGCTGAGTAAGATTAAACAAGCGGTAAGTTGAATTACTTGAAACTTATATTATTGTTGTAAAGCATAATCAGGTGAAAATCCGAGACGGTAATTATCTTTTATAGCAGGGCAGAGAGAGCAATTCGCCAACGTATATCATAATTCAACTTTCATAACTTAATTTTATTGTGCAAAATAGTCGATCTTTACTCAAATAAAAATATTTTTTTATACGCGCTTATACCTTTAAAAGTAGAACAATTGATAAATAAAGAAATTGTTATTAAATATATTGACTAAACGAGTTCAATCGGCTCAAAAATACGCCTGTCGATAAATTTTAAATGAGGTAAAGAAAGCAAAAAAAAAAAAACTCAACTGATTACTTTGAGATTGACCTTTTACCTTTTAATATGTTAATGACCTTGAACAAGGAAACTGGTTTCTGTGTATGCAACATTGTCTAAGAAGGCTTGACTACTACGTGAAAATCATACTTATTTTTAAGAGTATTTTTCATCATTTGACCTGAAATAATGACATCAAAATAGGGACCAGAGGTAATGCCCGTGATATCACGTGTCCAAAATTCTCAATCACAAAACGAATGTCAACATATCATAATTGAAAATAGTTACGCTTAGTAAAACCTTCTAGGGTTTATTCCCGTACATTTTTACATTTGACCTTAACCTGATACATTATACATGAATCTATGGTTTTGGTTGTTTTATTCGAAATTTCATCTTATTCTTCCAAGGAATTTGAAAATTATCATAACTGGACAACGTTTTGAAAAAGTGCTAAGGTCAATGCAATATATTTGTCATTTGAAATCGAATGTTCACCTTGGCAAGGGCAATATACACCTGCTCCTTATGGTCAATTCCATCATGTGTTTTACTTTTGCCTAGTTGTTGAACAAAAATTCCCGACGGGCTTTGTTTTGATTCGTGTGTTTGTTGGTTTACCGTTCTTTCGCTATAGCAGTCCCTTTACAAGCCAGTATATATGCAATTACAATTTAATCAGTACTGTTAAGTTACACATTCATATAGGTATGGTGACAATACTAAGGAAGTTTTAGTGAATACTAAACATAAAAACAAGCACTTAGGCCGCTGATGGTGCTCGTGGTGTTATTTAATGTCAATCGTTATTAAAGGGGTGTCATAGTTTTATGAATACAAATACATCATAAGTGTCATTAATTGTTCGCATTATGTTTGTGTTTAATGTATATTTTTCTAAACGTAATAAGGATCTTAAAACGGGCTATTTCCACAAAGAATGTTTGACTTAACTACTACGTTATTATATTTTGAAAACTTGTTTCTTAACCGTAATATGATATTGCAGGCTGAGAGGGAGGATGAGTTTAGACGCTTGGTGTACGTATGAATTTTCTGTTACTTTATGTGCAGTTATATATATTCGTTGTGTCTATCATTCCATTATATATTGCATCACTATTGAAATATTAAACACCGTATTCTAACACATCATACTTTTTTTAATAATGTCATTATTAAGATCAATTACCGAAAAATAAAACGTTTATACAACGCCATACATTACTACTTATTTAAGAATTCTACAAAAGTAATTGCAAACATAATTATGTTCTACATAAACATAAACCTGTATAACAATTGTATATATTGTTTGGGTATGATAAAACATTCGTTTTACACATGCCATCTAATTAAATATTACATGCATATTGTCAATTGTCAAACTCTTAAAGTTATATATTTGTCAGAATTAATTTGAAAATGTATGTAACATGTGTGGTCGACAATCGTTATTTTCGAACAGACCGTGAACGGCGAAAATCGTTTAAAAAAATGAATTGTCCAAATGCATGGCATAGAAGAAAATCGTATTTAAACGTTTTTTTAAGACTAAACATATAGGGACATAAAAAACGACATAATATTTATTCTGTATGTGGTGTCTTAGACGCTAACTTATGTGACATCCTTTCACGTTTCAGTCTGGCTCAGCTTAACAAAATTGCAGGACCTGCACAGGAAGAAGGTATTGTTGTATATTCTACAAGACATGTAATTAGTTCCTATTGATGACGCATTTAAACAAACCTTGCGGTTTTCTAAAATGTATCCAAGTGGTTCGTTAAGTCGAAACAAATGTTCCGAAAAATACACTTGGCGATGCCATCGTAGGCATAGCTACCAAATGCGGTATAAAATGTTATATTAATTAATTTTTTGAAAAGCGCTATACTTTTACCTCTGTATTTAATGAAAATAACATATTTCAAAATACACAACGAGTTTCTATGTAAGCGAAATGTAATAACGAATTTTAACACAACATGTCAGTTGAACTATCGGTTTAGGAGCCAACCGACATAAGGACAGAATAATGTGCTTTAACTGTACTTTCATGCTCACACGAAATGCATGTAAAATAGAGAGGTGTCAATACATACATACTTAAACTGTATTAACAATAAATAAAACAAACAGGAAGGGTTTAGATTTTTCCGAGATAAATATGTGGACATTTTTATCATTTTTTTTTATAAAACGTTCACAAGCGATAATAACTAATCCTGGATTTCAAATAATGTGTTGCAAATGTACACGATCTTCCGTGTATTTTGTATTATTTGCGATTGATCAGCCTCGAAGATCGGAATTGTTTAAAAGTGACAAACTATTTGAAAAATGAAGCGTATTTGTTTTCTAAAATTTTCCCCATGCAGCAAAGCTTATTAAAATTGTCTTAGTATAATTGATTAAATGGTTTCGCTGCATGTGTTTGTACTACAAATCGATTGTTTTTAAATATATTAATTGATACATTGAAAAACAACTTAATATTAGATAGCGCTGCATTAGAAGTTTAATTGAGTGCGCATGTTACACATATATTATATTATTTGTTAAATATATTGTGTTTGTCTTCAGGCTGACAGCGAACATAAAGCGGATTAAGGAAAGGAGCCGTTATGTGAACACGATACATAATTGACAATACTGTATCTAGACCAGTTGGAAAAAGAGAGTTCTAACACTAGGAGTCTGTATGAACGATGTCTATTTTAGCTCTATAGAATAGCTTTAATATATTCACAATTCCATTGTGAATGTTTTTGCCGAACTATGTGTTACGTCCTACAACAACGAACTATTGAAGTGAATTAATATGAATCTACTGAAGAATATCGTGAAAAAGTATGTATTCAATAATACGGTGGCGTATTTGCAATGAATATACGGATTTGCTTTTGCCTCTCGTTGTATTGATACATTTTGTTTTCAATGTAGGCAATGTTTGCACATGTCATTCATATTCGGTGTGATTGCAAATGACTAGAGAGTATGGTAAAAATTAACAACAACAGCTTCGTTACAATTGTTAGCCAAAAGATAGTGTGTGATAATATGACGAATCACGTTATTACTGGCACATTTGTCAATTTTTACGTATATTGTACATGATATTGGCTGTGCACATGTTTCATTGTCTGAATCTTAGTTTATGGTGTATGTTGTACTTATTTGTACTATAACGTGATACAATTTATGTATGTAAAGAAAGACCACACTTAACGCATGCTTTGTATATCTTCATATTGTTGTACATTTCACAGTGAAGTTGTATAGTGTTGGTAGTGGAAGAATGTGAGTGTTAGGTGACTGTGTTTGGTACTGATTTCATACTATCTGATAATATAATTATTTAAAACGAGAACTGATTTTTCATTGCAAATGCACATTTTCTTAAAAGAAATATTCATGTTAATGGCATAAAATGATAGTGATCAGTTGTTTTACTACCTTTTTGACACTTTTTAAACGCTGTCGATATTGTTTGCCTGTTATTGTTTCTTCATAACGTGTGTGCGTCTTTTGATGTGTTTAGGAGTCCTTTATTTACACAAATTTCCATATTTCATAAGCATGTAAATGTTTATTTGTCCTTTTATCGCTGTATCTAGGCACACATATTATTGCAGTAATATGTATTTATTCAACGTCCTGTAGAATTAGATGGTTTTAACAACACAATCATCATTTTAATAGCACAACAGCGTTTTATTATGCCCCATATACTTATTCTAATAATACCAATACTAACATCTACTTTGTTACCTGTTTCGGGCATTTAGAAGCAGGGGCCGAACACTCCCAACATTAAAAAAAAACATTTTAACCTGTTTGGGGCATTTAAAAACTGGGGCTTGATTGGATCATACAAAAATTGTCACAATCAAAGTCCGTCTGATGCATATAACTGTAAGTGTGTTTCTCCATACTATTTTGACATTACTTTTAATTTTCGAATCCGTCGTTGTGCTCCCTTTGAAATGCATATAGCATTATTTTCACTATACCATACAATATCCATTTAAAGCAGATGAAAATGAAAGTATATTAAAAATGTGCATTCTTTAATTGCATATGGCAGTGCATGTTATTCATATAAAATGTAAATGTTATATATATAACAGTTTTAATGAACAGATATATTTTATGCAAATCATTGTTTTTTGTTTTATTTTAACTTGTACCTGTATTTTCATATTGTATGACTTCTAAAGGGGGTATCCTTTTGAATGCCTTATTGTTGTTTGTTAAGATGTTTAGTTTGGAAGCTTATTTGTTGGTGTTCTTTTTTCAAAAATTGTGATGTGATAAGCAGTTAGTTAGCAACTGAATGTAAAGCACATAATGAAACTAACAATTAATAAAAGTATGTACCGTTTTCTATAATGTGTTTCTGTGTGACTTAACAGTTCATGAATCAATGTTTCGTTGAATGAAATTTATAAATTGTATATAGTTTTTCTTACAAACCTACAAAACAGACTGTTTAACTGTCATATAATTGTATTCATACTGTGCCAATATGACATTGACTTTTAGTTTCGCTTTTCTTTCGAGTTTAGTGCTACAGATCCGATGAAAAAAAAGTTTAAAGAATGTTTGTTTTTATAACGTGTGTTATTGTTATGCATTTGCATAATATTTTATTTCTGTATTATGTAACATGAATAGTTAATTAAGCACGACCAGGTATTATTTTAGATAGGTTCATACCAAATTAAGTATATACGTAGTATTTGATTGTTTACACATTCTGATTATGAAAGCAGTTACGACCAAGTATATCATTTTCCTTGATCGACGCATTGCAACCAACATACAGTGAAATACTTACGTCATTAATAAAACAGATCAATAGATCTTTTTTTAAGTTTTTCATAAATGTTATCGAAAAACTTTACACTACATGCTTTATTTTTGTTTAGATTCATAAACATAAGTTTTCTAATATTGACATGCACTTTATTAGTGTTTGAACGCATACAATAATCTTATACATTTTTTTTTCCTAACGCAATAATGTGCTGACATGATTTAACAAGAACTATTTAGCGATGTATGGAAAGCGAATGTAGTCAGTAACAGATAAACAACAGTAACAGATAAACAGCCCTCCAAATGAAAACAAAGTCCATCAAACCTTCCCTTATCCTCTTATGAATGTACGACTTTTTAATTCTAAGATTAAATAACCGATTTATCAAAACAAACAACATCACCGCAACATGCTTAATTGTATATACAAATTGATTATATATATATATATATATATATATATATATATATATATATATATATATATATATATATATATATATATAAATATATATATATATATATATGCTCCATTTCTTTGCGTTTGTATATTTCCGCAAACTCACACGCGCCATATGTAATTTGTATTTTTAATGTGTAAGATATAATTAATTATGTACATTTATATATTTTAATTGATTACTTATGTATGTTTTAAGTTTAACATGCATCTTTTCAGATGTCATTTAGGTATGAATACAATAAACTACCATTTTGCAAGTGTAAAGTTTGTTCTTACAACTATGGTATAAACAACAAGCTGACAAAATTATTAACAAGTTCATACATGCTTTAGTGTTTTTGTGTATTTTATTGCATGTCGTTTTTTTGTATCATCACGCCAATGTATTCATGTAGTAAATATTATTATGAATATATAATGGTATGAGCAATTGTATGATAACGTGTGTCATTTATATGCAAACTATTGTTGTATGATCATTCAACTGTGTTAACCATAAGCAATGTAGATGTGTGTACGTAAACCATAATGCATTGATGAACAATAGAACAGAGGTGCTCCAGATGAGTTGAAAACGTATGTGTGTTAGTAGTAACAAACATAAGAACACAATAAAGAGACCTAATAACTAGTTAACGATTGTATAAGTAACTATACACATATGTCTTTGACACTTCTGTGCTTTAAACACGAATCATTTGAATTACTATAAGAAACGTAGGACAATAGCAAATATCAAGGCTCACATAACATTAACCTAAATGCAAAATACCCAATTACCCAATATGTTTTCTTCCAATACATTGTATTAGTCAATATGTTTATGCTATTTCACCACATATATATTGTAAGTATTTTGTAATTTATTTGACTTTGAATTGAAATATAGCAAACACTTGTCTATCAACTCGTTAATTAAATACATAAAGTTTGTATAATTTGATAACACTGCTATTATACAAAATACAATTCATGCAATCTAAATTGTACTATCTTTAAAAGTTAACAATTATTTTGCTGTCTACTAATTTTGCTTGACATGCTGAATGTTACTGAAGGAGATATATTTGCATCGAATAATTATACTGAGTCATCGTATTTCTTTTCTTAGCTTAGTATTAATATATACTACAGATAATGAAGCACTCAATTAATTTGCGCCTGGGTGTAGTAGTATGTTCATGTGTTTATAACTCCTTCTTGTAAGTTGAATAAACGAATTGTGATTATATTTAAAATGATGCAATTTTGATTTCATAACTAATGTATACAATTTGATTGATATACTATATTATATTTTTTGTCGTGTCTTGACTAAGCAATCACATATGTGGACCTACTTTATTGTACTTGAAATAATATGACACGTGTTTTACGCCAGATCTTAATATGCAATAACATTGTAGTTAATTATACATCTCAATAAGAGGTGGATAAATCAAATGTCAGTATTGTCATAGTCGTCCAAAAATATGAACGGACAATGAGAATTTGATTGACGTTGTTATATACAGGCATTTGCTTTACGGACTTGATGCGAGTGGAATTGTAAAAGGAATTGTATAAGATGTATATTATACTGTTTGCTTAATAATGTTGAAACGTATTACTCTCGTGTTACGAACAGAGGATATGTATTGAGCATTTACCTCTGCTTTGTGTTCAAGATGTGCAAGCGGGTCATTAAGTTCATACGAAAATAATGCATATGCACATATGAACGTTCTTTAAGGCCATCTTTCCGTATAAAAACTCTTTAAAACATCTAGCTTAATAGATTTAAAACGTCCCGTGTGTGGTTGCAATGAAATACGCAGACACTGTAAAGATTTGTATTCTTCGCCTTATTATTATTAATAGTAGTATTATATACTTTATATTGTGTTTTTTATCGTATAGTAGTTATTATGGAAAATATTTGCTTCTATATCAGCAAACCATAGTGCAAGTAATTTTTTATTTATAAATATAAGAGGTCTGTTTTGGAAAACAGTTAAACGTGATACTTATTTATGTTAAATATGATAACAAAACATTATTAATTCAAAAATTAAACAACAATAACGTCCAATTTGTTTTAATCTGTTTTACGTGTAAGCAAACAACTATGGACATTGGTTTGGCTGTAATTGTATGATTATATATAGAGCATTTCAATTGATCAATATGTGTTTAAATGTATTTTGTTTTGGAACAAAGTATTGAGTCTTTAGGTATAAATAAACGTCAGACCGGTAATCGAGCATCATCATTCGCATATATGAACGTCAGATATGTTCGTATGCGTATATTCCAGATTAATTTGCCAAATTACTCATACGCTCGTGTTTTGTGTAATGAGCAAACGAAGGCTTAACCACATGTTGAATGTGAAATGGTTTGTGTAATAATCCGATGGTTAAATAATAGATACCTAAAGACTCAAAACACATAACTGTTTTCTAGTAGTGTATTGTAGTTTTACTCGCGTATTTCTGTTAGTTTTTTAAGGGACATGTTCACAGATTGCCACGAGGGCACAATTCAAATTGTTCTCATATATTTCATAACATATAAGAACAGATATAATAGAAACGGAATTATACTTATGCAAAGAAAGTTTCGTTTACAAATAAGTTATCAATAGTTGAACTTGATAAACTTGCAAAAAACAAACGAGACACAATGGAGATTATTATTGTTCCTGCTGTTTAATTGAAGTTTTTGAAAACATGCGAGTAAGTTACAAAATAAAGAAAAGTGTAAACAACGAACGTATTGTTATGTCGGCATAGCCGAAAAGTAATCGAAAGGTAATCTCAAAGAGGAAGCATTATTGAACTACCTCGTTATGCTTTTCTCGTATTGCGTATTAATTAATTAATGAAAGTCCTTTGAATTGCCACGATAAGGCTATAAATGATGAAAATAAAATAAATTGTGAGCATGTCTCATAAATTAGTTATACAATATGTCTACAAGATGTTTTACAAATGGTGTTTTGAGGCTTTAGAAAACTAAATCGAATCATGATACATAACATTCGATTCGTCATACGAGTACATAACGGCGATACCCAGATTAAATTAAAAATATATGTAAAATTATTCATTACCTTCAGTCAATACTTTTGGTTCGGTGACAAAAACGTAGGAGCGTTAAATTGCTTTGAACGACATGTACATAAAGTACCTATAAGCGCATTTGCCACAATTGTTAAAAAGGGTTTATAAAAAATGACGCGGATTGGAATCGGGATTTTAATTTTGGCTGCTAGAACCGAGTATAAAAAAAGCTTTTTAAGTATTTGTAATAACTTTTCTTAGTTTTCTACAAAAGCATCATTAGGGGAATAGCCATTTTTCGAGATTTATAATTATGTCAATCTATAGAATAGAAAGCCGTCTATATGCCTCTTAAAATCGTTTGAAAACGCATACAGCTAAAAGGCATTACCGCAATTATTCTATTTTTAATGAAAGCCTCAAGATGCCATGATATATAATATATATTCACATATATATGTGCATGTGTAGTATAATAGCTTGGTCATAATAGCAATAAAAAAGAAAGTGTGTGTGTTTTGTTTTATTTCGATTCTTGCATATGTCTCACTCAAACGGTTTTGTGTTTCTTCTTGATTAGATCCTTCAGGTTTTATTTACCTTAAGATGAATACGTATTTTAATGTTTACATATGTAAACAGAAAAACATTGACGAACTGAAATGCAAAAGGTGTTTTAAATTTTAACAGCCCTTATATATTTTTAATGCCGATCAAATAAAACAAACGCAATACGGCTTTGAAAAACGTTCGTTTAGATGAAGTAATTATGAATAAGTGTAGGTGTGAGGAAAACATACCAAATACAATTTTCATTTTATTTAAAGTATGTTATGTATTTAACAGCATGAAACATGAATCGAACACTGAATATAAAGACCTATTTGCATATGCACAATAGGTCGATGTTAATTTTCTATGACCGAACGAAAAAAGCCTATTGACACAATTCGAAGGATCACATTTCCATAACTGTTTCACTCAAACGTAATGATTGTTTAGTCAGACGCATTGATTTAAAAGACTTTAATTGAATTGTTAGTGTCACTAAGCAGTTGAATAGACATGAAATCCAATTGATGACATTCAGCTGCCAACTACCACTTGATACACAATCAACTGTGTCCATAACATTTGTCTCAGAGCCTCACATTGTAGTCCTCCTCCTCCTCAATAACGACCTTTTGTGAATTGTTTGGAGTTTTCAGTTTGGCAAGGGCTACATACAGCAGTGCAGGGAGTGCAAGGGAGTCCATAGCGTCTGCAGCTGCATCGAGAGGATTTACATCCTACAGAAAAGTTACAGTGGATGATTTTCACTTGTTTTTCAGGTTCAGCCTTGTTTTCGGTCATGATTGGAATTACTTTGTCGTTATCCTGTTTCCATCCCAATTCAGTCCATTTTTATATTATTTGCCATCCCCATCAATACAATGGTTTGATGCATACACGTTGGATATGGAAAACTGTTGCATTTGATGTTGGGGAAGTCGCTCAGAAGTGACGAATGTTGCGGCAGTAGCCACTTTCTTTGTTAACATGTTATGGCGCAGTGATAATAAGGAATCATTGGACTTGCCACCAAACAGATCAACCCTCAAACATTTGCCAAGATTTAATATGTCTTTTTGAGACTCGTATGGTAAGCAGGAATGCACTAGCACGTGACTTCATGGTAGAAAGAGGTTTTACTAATTTCCGAACAACTGACTTTTTCCGATGCCGAAAATACGAAAAAGAAATTTGATTTACAGCATTGGTAAGCATGAACAAAGAGCAACTCATTGCACAAAATGGCTATCAAAAGGTGAATATTTTTATATACTTTGTGTTTGTTTGACTATTTGTTTACATTACAGCTGAAGTAGATGGTCGTATTTTCCGTTTCGGAGTAATGCAGGTTCCAGATGAGCAAATCTGTATCATCGCCCACCAACGTTGTAGTTCTATGACGAGATCGTTCCTCTGTTGCGTTTAAAATATCAACGTCTACATCCCCTGTAGACAAACCGACGTAGCATCCCCTTTTTATTAATGCTGTGCTGATTAGAGCAATCATACCTGCCTAGTTTTTGTCACGATTCGAAATGCATGCTTCAGTCTCAGTCTAAGCAAACACTTGTGGCACCCATACCCCGTTTTAGACCGCCCTGAAATCAACCATCTGTTCTCGGTGCGATTTCAGGCTCGTCAACACGTCATCGAATGTGCGAAGGTAGTTCTTGTTGAGTTTCGCAACACAATCAGAGCGCTGAAAGGTTCATTCGATTACTTTATGTAAGTACTTGTGATGAACGTTTCTGCAAACATTCATCGAACGTATGAACAAAGTGCGTAAAATTTAAGCAATTTAAATTATTAAATAATGATTAAGTCTGATAAGTAGTTTCGCACAAATTAAATGACGGCGCTGGTGAAATATGTTTTTGTTATATTATCCCAAGACTACAAACCTTGTTTATTCGTTGTTCTACATTAACTTAACGTCTGGCACCTCTGTTATGACGTCATGTCCGTCTTTTGTTCACTTTCGAAACCCGCCGTCCAGGACCGAAATCTTGTTGTGCCTGAACAGCTTAAAACGTTCCGTTCATTTGAGTGAAAAGATATTGAAGAAAATAGTGCGCAACAAAGATTATGGAGGACTAATGAAACTCTATTGAACAAAATCATTAAACAAAAAAAATAACGGGAGGAGGTCAAAATTATAGTAACAATAGCTATGCACGTCACTTTAAAAGAGGAGGTTATGGAGACGTGTTCTGAGAAAACTGGGCATAATGCATTTGCGCAAAGTGCGCAGTCCGCACAGGCTAATCAGGGACGACACTTTCCGCTTTTGTGACATTTTTCGTTTAAATAAAGTCTCTTCTTAGCAAAATCCAATTTAGGCGGAAAGTGTCGTCCCTGACTAGCCTGTGCGTACTGCACAAGCTAATCTGGGACGACACTTTACGCACACGAATTATGCCCTGTTTTCTCAGAAAGCGACGCAATGTTCACTTGGTATACGCACCCGGAGCATCCACCACGTCCTGTAGGCTGAAATGGGTCCCAAGCGGTCGTAGGCGACAACGTGTGTGTCAGGCCACACCCCTAGACTCTGGATACAGTCCGTAAAGCAGTTTGTGACCGGGAGATTGAACAGGATCTCGGGGGTGCTCGTAACTCATTTGAAGATGTCGAAGTGAACAGAGTTTGGGATGTTACCCCTGAAAAACACGAGAGAAAACCATGCACAATATAAACTAAAACTTGTCACAATAGTGACAAATACCCCTTTATGCCGCATGCAGTTATATGTAGCAAGGTGTAGCATTGAACGATGGGACACTCGGTCTTTGCGAGTTTTTAACCCAGGGACATTTTTTACAATGTTTGTAGATAACAATAATGCAATTGTACATACAAAATATTGAACATTTGGGCCTTCAGATGTAAGTTGACAAACGGACATATATTTAGCAATTTTTAACATACGACGATACGAATCGCGAATACACAACCATGCCTGCAAGTGCGAATGGTGTACGTGTAAAAGTGTAGTAGAACGCCTGCTTACATGTTTGTGTCCATTGAGAGACAGGCGGAAAGACGTCCATTGTGATTCCAGTATACCTCCTCTACTTCGTAACGCGGGGGGGGGGGGGTGTTAAAAATTTAAAATTGTTTCAAAAGGACTGAAAACAAATATTAATCACGGGCAAGGGATTCTCCACATTTCAGCAATATTACTTGCCGAGCCGGGCTAGATAAGATGCGTTACATGACCTGTTTGGGTATATTTAATGAAAAAAAGGTATACGGTCATTAACCCAAATTCTGATTTTATTGGAACATGAATACTTTTTAACACAAGTTCGAAACGTACTTTTTTTTCATTCAACTGATTACGACATTTATGACGTATCTCGTGTGACGTTATTTATGTGACGAAACACACTGCTTTAAGCTTGACACTCTTGATTTTAGTGACAATAATTCGAACGCTGTTTAATTTAATAGTAAAATATTTATTTTAAAAAAGCATTGAACGAATCAAAAACGTATTTCGGTTTGTGTATTTGTAATGTATAATGGGAAACTTAAAGTTCAAGAGGAATAAAATAAATCACTCCGACCAATCATTCGATTTTGTAAAACGTTTTAAAAGTGTAGTTTGAAATAGATTAAGATAAATGGGTGGAAAAACCGCAAATGAAGTGCATATCGTTGTAATTTTATTATTATAAGCATTGGATTAAAATTGTCATCGAGGTAAGATTGTCGTTTTTTAAATTTTGATGTTGGATGACTTCTGTTAAACTTAAAGCTCAAATAGTGTCATCAATCGAATCAACAGTACAGTCTTAGATGCAATCGATACTTTTTTCATCATTCTAATACGTTTAATTATCTTTTTTTATTATTCCGTCAATTTGTGGCTTTATTTTATTAATCACCGTTGGAAAAGACTGAATACGGACGCCAGTATGTTCAGTTGACGTTGCGCGATCCGATTTTTTTCTGACATAAAAAAATCGGCCCGGCGGGCCAATATAATTTATATCAGTCGCATCCACCGAATCCAACACATTTTCTTTTTATTTCATGCTTTTTCACATATTATATACATTGTTAAAGAGTTTAACTAAAGAAAGTCGTAGGGATTACGACGTCATTTCGTCAAAATAATGACGTCATTTCACAGTTAACAGTAAAAAATTATCGATAATTTCATTGTTTGAAACCATAAAATTATCAGTTTTAATTCACTGATGTTTCTCTATAAACCACCGGAAAGCATCAAATAAATAAACACCTTCGGTCGAGTTCATCAAAGCGCTGAATGCGCTGAAGTTGTTCGCTATTGTAGAAACAAAGGGCACTGTAGTACCGCACTTTGGTGTAAACCCAACTTCGGTCTTCACACCAAAAAGCGACTACAGGGCGTCCAAGTAGAAGTATATATCAGCATCATCATCATCATCAGCAGCAGCATCATCATCATCATCATCATAATCATCTTCATTATCATCATCAGCAGCAGCATCATCATCATCATCAGCAGCAGCAGCAGCAGCACCAGAAGCATCATCATCATCAGCAACAGCTTTATTATCACCACCACAACCACCACGACTACCACCACCACTACAACCACCACAACCACCACCAACACCATCACCACCACCACCACCACCGCTTCGAGATTTACCACGGCTTTTAGAATACGGACGAAGGTTATCAGTACTCTACCATTCTCTGTCATTGTTCTGATTGTATACCGGTATGCGTCGGTGTTAATTATATTTGCTATATGCTTGTTGTATTCGTTTCATGTAAACTTATCACTTTTTTAACTGTACTGATGTACTGAAATAATTTTTCGTAAAGCTCACAAACCCATTCTGTCGTTTTCTAAAAATGATAAAATCTGTCTAGTGTATCGCTCCCTGTATAACATGTATAAAACGTAACATAGAACATGACTAAGTATTAATAATAGGATGATGATTCTATCATTCGAGCAGTGCCCCAGATAAGATGCGTATCCGCGTCTTTCACTCTATGAAATTTGTTTAAAAACGCAAAGAAATTCAATATACTGCGTATTGAAAACGCAATCAATTAGACTTTAACGCTTATTCTTTAAATTTGATGCATACGATACAAGTCTCGATCGAAAATGCTTTGCTCAATATCGGTTATTTCTCATTGGAATAATTTTCGTACGACGCCGAAGATTTTATTCATTCGAAAGTTAGTAAGCGCCTGGATGATGAAGGAGCAAAACAGTCGAAGTTATTCGAACGCTATGCGGACTAAATTTCATAGCAAATTAAGCGTCTGACCGAAATATTTACGACGTGCATGTATTTGTAAAGCGTCTGTACTTTCAGTTTCTATAACGGTGCGTAATAAAAATGTCTAAACGAGGTCGAAAGACGTCCGCGATTGTTGCGCTAAATATATGTCGATCGCAAACTTTTTCCAACCAAGTAGGCAAGCGCGAATATGTGCCGAATCATTCGTGTTATCGATTTGTTAGAAACTGTGTATGCAGCAGTTTAAAGTAGCGAGTTGACAGTCAAAATCATAACGGAAAGTCCGTGATTGAAAAAACCTGTCAACAGTAGAAAAAGTCATATCCCTGGTTAGAAATTGTTGACGTTGATGGTGCTGAAAAAAAAGTTGAAATGTGCACACTGCACCCAGTCTGTGCAACACAAGTAAAGCGGCAATGATGTTGAGGAATAAATGTAAATAACTTTTTTCAACCTATTTAAAAACTGAAAAACCACCCTATTTTTCTAAATCAAGTGGTGAAAACCCTATTGCCCAAATAATTATCTGGGGCACTGAATTCGAGTTATTGAATTTATATGAAATTAAACAGCGACACAAATAAACGTTTGGATTTTTTAAAAGACATTACATATAAGTTCATTAAGTTGCATTTGATGAAAGTTGTGTTAGTTATGTAATTTTCTTGGTGATAATTTCTGAAATACATCAAGTTTAAGTTAATGCCGTTCCCTGATTTCCAGTTTGTCGGGCATGATTGCTCATGTAGCTCCTGGGATAGAAATAGATTTCTCAAACAGATTACATTGTGTACGTTTAATTAATAATTATAGAACACATAGAGGGTTAATCATGTGTAGTTATGTCTATACAATATTTTACTTAAAAAAATATTGTATTTACCTTTATGCATTATAATAAAATGAACTTAATTTCATGTGTGATGCAACAATGATCTTTTCATCTCTGGTATACATTCAAATCAGTTTACGCATTTATGATATATAATATTAGTAATAATAATAATGGATTTTAAGTAGCGAAGAATTATATATTAAATACTATTTTATTATGTGCTACAACATATATTAAGTATGTACTAACATAAGTCGGTTTCAAAAGGTAGGTAGAGCTTATGTTTTTGTAATATTTTTCACAGACTTGCACAGTAAATAAAATTGACTTGTCTTAATATCACTATGCAGACCCGTTGTTCGTTTAAGTCCGCTTCATATACACATGACCAATCCCTTTTTTATAAGCGACACAATATTGAAATTCCGCTAATTATGCGTCATTTTACACTATATTTTTCAAAAATTAAAGAAAGTGATTTCCAAAAAATGATGTTATCGGATCAGCTGATAGGGACTGGTTAATATAACGTGTGCCACTGTCAGGTTTTTGTTTACATATGGTTATGCGGGGGCACTTGAAATGTGGATGTGTAAATAAACTATTGAATGAATTAATGCAGATAAACATACAGTTATTAACTATGTACCTTCGGAAATGAATGGATATTAGTGTGTAAAGGATCTTTTACAATGGGCGGTTAATGTTTAATGATAATAATAATGTACGGAAGTCGCGCGAAAGGGGTTATATAAAAAAAAAATGTGGATGTAAATAGTTTACATGCTTTCTCGGAACAGAAATTTAACATGAACAGAAAACGTCGAGGATCTCGCGGAGGATTTAGAAATGGAGGAAATCAACGCACTCCGAAATATGGGTACGTACACAGACGGGGCCAAGGACGCGGTGGAAATCGCAAAAGAAGATACGAGACATTTCGAAAAACAGACCCCGAATTCGAGGCCCTCGCAATATATATCACCATGGAAGACCCGGAAACAGGTAAACTACATGTAGTTTTAACGTATAATAAAGAACCTTTAAAGTGGGTAAATACACGTTTTATATCAAAAAACTTTTGATTAAACTTTGCACATAACAGATAAGTGGAAGAATGTAAACAAAGAACGTAAAAACTATATTTTGTTACACACGTGGTGAATACATCTGCACCACTTTTATCAGCTATGTTCAAGCGGGAACATACAGTGACCTACCTCTATACCGACCACTAACCGGACCGGGTAAATGTCCAGTTTTCAGGGATTTCCGTTTTTACTGGGGGGTTAAGGCAAATGCAATAAAGCCCGGTAGGGTGGCATATAGCAGTTGAACTGTCCGTCAGTCAGTCTGTTAATCTGTGCGTCCGAAAACTTTAATGCAATATTGAAGATACCAACTTGATATTTGGCATACATGTGTATCTAATGGAGCTGCATATTTTGAGTGGTGAATGGTCAAGGTCAAGGTCATCTTTCAAGGCCAAAGGTCAAAACAAAATAAAGCGGGGCGGTCTGGGCAGTGTGTTTCTGACAAACACATCTCTTGTGTATACAAATTATGCTTTAAAAAGATCGTAAGAGGTTTTACAATTGATACTCTTGACCAAGGTCTTTTAAAGGGAAACGTTTTCATCTGTAAAGCTATACGTGTGAACAGTTTACATACGTTTTATTAAGATTGATTCAAACATGGCATATGACGATGATATATGTCTTAAGATAACAAATTATACATGGTCTATAATTTAACAATACATTGCATTTTTAACGTATAGTAAGAGAAAATGCACATCCACAAATAAGTTGTTAAATTTAAAAATAAACAAAACATGCTAATTATCACAGGGTTTCAAAGAGTTGTTCACAATTACTTAATATGAAATGAACATTCAACTTATTATTTACTATACATTCGTATCTTGTGTCGTAAAATGGTGTCAAACTTGTGCCCATATTAATCAGAATAGGGTAACGCATGCCAAGCTTCACGTTATTTGTTAATGGGCACACTTTCCACAATGGTCGGTTTGCACAAAGGTAAAGTTACGCAACGAAACAAATAAATTTACCCCAGCTGCTGTTCGGTATTCGGAATTCAGAGGGGGGGGGGGGGGGTATTAAAGGAAGTTAAAAAACGACGAATAATTACCTTTTGCATTTTGCATACGTTTAATACATTTCATTCCGACAAAAGTACTCTTATCTTATTTGAGACAGAAACCTTCCCGTGTATTCTTGTTCACGAGACAAACAAAAGTTCCATTGTGGCAAAAAATCAAATATGCACAGAAATCGCAAACCGATGATGAAGGTTTCACAAAGCTTTAAACGTATACAATACATCAATACGTCTTTTTTTACTGGAGTACAAAAGTCTGTTGCGTTCTCATATTTTAAAAATCAATATACAATTCTGACAAAACATTCTGTGTGTTACATCTGATGCTTACAAATCAGTCAGTTACTTTTTTGCGTGCAACAGTTTTTTTATGTTTCTATTTTGGTTTGTAACTTGTTTGAAAACATATATATATATTGTGTATACAATTGGTTAAATGGTTCAGATATGAAAATGTATTGTTTTTTTTCAAATTTTAGCGTGTGGCCTCGGACTTAATCCTAACATATACATATAGTATACATTAGAAAGACGTTTGATAAAGACATTTGTATGTCATCAATTAAATAAATCAAATGCAATATAATAACGTTAACAATGAGACTTTTGATAAATATAAAAAAACTGTCAGAACAATAAAATCCTAAGCAAGCGTCGAACTCGCGACGCAGGAATCATACCCATAAGTGTAGAAGACAATGCGTTAAAAAGCTCACAAATGTGTCGTCAAATTTAAAACAAAATATAAAAAAGATGATACTCAAGAAACTCTTATTAGGAGAGAAATTATTGTTGTTAGTCTCTACTTTTATAACAAAACACAAACGACGATCCTTACATGATCAAAATTGATTGTGATCACCGCTTTGGAAAGGATTTTGGAGAATCGGGGGTTTAAACCGGTATGAGGGTTTGCATTTGTATTATTATATATACCCTGCTTAACTGTTACTGTAATATCATTGTATATATCTTTATTTAGTTTTAAAGGCATTTCACTCAAAAGGCCCAATGCGATATCATAGTCCCTTGAACATTATACTAATGCATGTTGTTATAGAACGGAAGACGATGTTAATGTGATGATATATCTTTGGAATGAAGATAGCGGTATAGTCGCAATAACTCTCGCACACGATCCATCGCTACTCAGAAATTTAAACGCTTAGTACTAGAAAACAGCCATTATGCCGATATATTTTTCAGTTTACTTTCGAAAGTGTTTGATAGTTCATCGACACTTTCTTCTCGAAAAGAAATTGCAAGATTATTAGAGCAAGAGGAAGTTCTAGAATTCGGCGTCCAACAATTGCATGCCGTGAAATTAAAAAAGAAACAGAAGTGTGTTGTATTTATTTTAGAAACGATGGTCAAAATGAGCCGATGAGTCTCCGCGAACCACAGAACATCATTAGTAAATTGCATACACAACTAACAACTATCTTGTCAAAACAAAGTTAGCAAGATTTCTCAACGAAATCAATCACACCAACGATGTATGACATTGAAAACGACCCACTACCTCTCTTGCATGAAAACACTGTATCTTAACCGTTTGACAACACTTTTCATTAACTGGAAACACATTTTAATTAGTTAAGAGAAGATTATATAAACTCGTTACGCGAGGGAATATGTCAGTACAAACATAATAAAGCACCTAAGCATGAAAATAAATCACACAAACACAACCATACATACGACAAAGATGTTCGTGTGTATTGTGGGATGTCATTATCACGCCCGGTATTCGAAGATGGCTTAAACTATGAACTCTCATATAGGGGAAAAATTACTCGAACAAACGATAGCTTTTAAAAATGTGGCACTCTTGTTGCGTTATCTACCGATAACTTTTAGACATACTTTTGGCACTTTTTCAAAAAGAAACATTCACGCTGGAGAACTATATGCGAAGGTTTGAAATTTTCTTTTTGAAGTCATATGGAAAATATTTCATCTTCCAATAACAATGATTGAACCAATTAATGGATATCTTGAATCGTACCCGCATGTTTTTAAAGTTTTACAAAGCTTTGTCCAGTTGGAAAGTGAAGGCAAACTTCTACCATTTCAAAAGTATATTGTACATTGTTCGAAAATAGTGCACCCGCCTACTTATCTCAAACCTACGACAAAGTACTACTTAAAACATAATATTAAATCTCAAAACCAAACCTTATTACATGCTGTCCAAAGCAAAAATGTCGATTCCGAGAGATCTTTACCATCTGAGAAAGTTGACAACGGTGAACATGACCAGCCTGAAGGAACGACAGTGTTGGATAAAGAATGGCCTTTGCCAGAGGAACTGGATATTGATGAAAACCAATGCCTTCTAAACTGCACTATCAAAAGAGTTAAGCTTGATTCAGGGCCCACCCGGATGTGGAAAGACGTATATTGGTTTGAAAATAGCTGAAATACTTCTTAAAAATAGAGATCATTGGACCGGTCAAATGATGATTGTATGCTACACCAATCACGCACTCGATCAATTTCTAGAAGTGATACTAAAATTCACAAAAAATGTGGTAAGGTTTGGTGGAAGAAGCCAAAATAAATCTTTAGAAGAATATAACATTACTGTAACGTCGAGAGATACCTGCAAAATTAAAGAGATTAAAATCAAATGCGTGGCAAAAGAAAAAGTCGTTACAGGTTGATTTAAATGTCCAATAATTAAAAAAAATGAAAAAATTGATTTTACGTGAAGACATTTTTAAGGATGAGATGGGGATTACCAATGCTCAATTTAAATGGCGTCAGCACCTAAGTAAATGTCCAGTCATCAGTAGCTGGCTTGAACTTGAACCAGCACACGTTGTGTCACCTTGTAATTTTCAAAATAATAACTTTGGCGGCGAAAATAGTGACACACCATGAAATTCCAGAGTACGAACAAAGAGATTCAAAAAGTAAAGTGAACATCCACGAAGCGGACTTTCTAGTTGCACCTTGCAAGTATTTTCTACAATAGGGTTACAGCAACTCGGATATTGCAATTCTAACTTTGTATAAGGGTCAGGTTTATAAAATAAGTGCATTAATAATTAACAAACCCAGAAAAATCAGAATAGATGATGAAGATGATTTCCAAGGCGAGGAAAGTGAAAATGTATTGTTATCTTTTGTAAGAAGCAGGGACGATAGGTTTTGTTGGCCAAAGAAACCGGATTTGTGTTGCTTTATCAAGAGCTAACGAAGGAGTGTATATGATCGGTAACACCAAAGCTTTATGCAACTGGAACCATCGAGAATGGCAATCAATCATAAACCTTATGAAATCAAATGAAATGGTAGGTGATTTAGTAACAATCGTTTGTCAAAGGAATTCCGAAACAAAGCATCACGTGAAGTCTAAACATGATTTTCAATGCCTACCAGAAGGTGGCTGCAAGAGGAAATGCAATGCTCAACTAAAATGTGACTACGTGTGTATACGAAATTGTCATCCAACAGACCTCGATCATGAGCAATATAAAAGCAAACAACCTTGCTTGAAAAAATGTGGAATCGGTCACAAATGTCAAACACAGTGTTTTAAAGCCTTATCAATGTGTACTGAAGAAATTATTGTTACTTTGCCCAAGTGTAAACATACAGTTGTAATAAAGTGTTTTGATTCGATTGAAAGTTGTATGTGTTTAGTACCACGCAAAAATCGTATAACGTGTAAACATATTTGTAAAAAAAATGCTCAGATCCATGTGAACCTTGTATAATTAATGTCACTGTATTATACCATCAATGTGGACATGGTAGTCAAGTACCATGTTTTCGTCGAAACAACGGATGCCCACATGAATGCAATAAATTACTAGCATGTGGTCATTAATGCAACAATGTTATGAAGAATGTGAAACTTGTCTTTCTATTGTCCAATATACGCGAACATAATGTGGCCATCTCGATGAAAAAAAATGTCATGAAAATAACAAAGCCAAAAAACCATGTGCTCATGATTGTGGACTTATTATGGACTGCTTTCATTCGTGCACATGTATATACGGGGACAATAATAGCAACGTTACGTCCGATTATTGTGTTGATACATTGGGAGAAAAGGTTAGTTCTTGTGCTAAACGTCATGAAGTGCGTTGCAATGTTGTTTGTGATGTATTGTTGCCATGTGGACATCCATGCACAGGAAATTGCATAACGTTTCAAAAGGGCAGACGTCATCAAAAGTGTAAATCATTGTGCACCAAAAATTGTTGCCAATTGGGCATATCTGTAGTGCTTATTGTAATCAATGCAAGCCATGCGCTAAAACACGTAAACGCGAAGGCTCTCATCTTAAATATAAACAGAAGTGTAACGAAAATGTGTTATGCTTAGAACCATGTGCATCGCAGTGCAAGCATAAACAATGTAAACAGAAATGTGGTGTGATATGCGACAGAAGCAGATGCGATGAATTGTGCCAAAACGTACTTCCTTGTGGACACTTCTGCATTGGTATGTGCGGCGACCCATGCCCAACGGCGTGCTAAGAGTGTAATAGTGAAGCGTTAACAGTCATCAAAGGCCATGAACGGTTTGTGCAGCTTCTAGACTGCGGAGATATCATATCAGTTAAACACGTGGATGAATACATGGATTCGCTAATAAATAAAGTTGGTTTGAAGAAATATCCACTTTGTTTAGCTCCTGTTCTTAATGCACGTGGTAATAGATATGAGTGTCGGATAAATGAGATTTGTATTTTATCGCAGACGGAAAATACTTTTTGTCTCAAATGGACAGAAACGGATGAGCTGCTGGCAGTTTTTTTACACAATAACTTCCACACGGAAAGCTTTGATTCGTTTGACTATTACTTCGTTTATTCTAAACGAAAAGAAAACATAATATTGGCGAAATAAAAGCTATCATAAACAGATGTGTTTCTAAATTAATCAGCAAAACCACACAGAACAAATGGATTAAGGACTTCGATTTATTTCAACAACTCGATGTAAATGGCACTGAAGAAGAGTTGCAAAGATCCCTGGGCTGTGAGTTTTTTATCAATTGTTAACACATATGACGACAAACGACATCAAAAAATGCCAAGAAAAGCTGAAGCAAGCTACTTATATTTTAGACACACCTGGTCCATATGATGAAATGCAAAGGACAACATTTATTTCTTTTGTATCATCTGAGCTTGGCGAGCTAGGCATATCGCGTGAGATGCCGGTTGTTCAGCTGAAACTACAGGAGATTGCGTTCAATGACATAGAGGATAAGATACAAACGATAAATAAGTTTTCTATAAGGAACCTGTTATTAACGAAGAAGGAAATCATATCATTGCCGTTTTCACCATAGTTGGTATAGTCCATTGAGATAAAGATAAGGCAAGTTTTTTTAAATTATGTCAAATATTTTGAAAGTAGTGTCACTGAATTAGCATGCTCTTTAATTAATTATAAAAACTTATATTATTGTATGAATTTCTTTTTGTATAGTTGTATGCATTATGAACCAAATAGTATTATAGTATAACAACGGTTGTAGATATAGAGACTATATTTCCGCGTACAGAAAAAATTGGAGTGTCAATTCAAGCGCGTAAGTTTTTTCAACGAGTTGGATGGTTATCTAATTTTAGTTTATTAAATGTAATGCTTTGTAACGTCTGGTTCATAATTTGAAAATAATTGTTAACAACAGAAATATGTATACATAACAATATTTTAATATCATAAATACATTTATGTTCTATAAAATTGACGAACTTAGAAGTAAGGAAATTCCACAACAATGCGAAGGAAAGAAAGGTAATTAGTTTAGTATCTTCTTACTTGTTGCTAGGATGGACAAATTATCGTATTCGTTTTGGACGAAATCGACTGGATAATAATATCTTGTTATTTGTGCATCATTGAAATGTAGAAGTGTTATGTTTAGTTTAATGTAAGCAATAAAAGTTAACATTTAGATTAAAGTTTGCTTTAGATTTATTCGCTAATAAGGTAGAGATGTGACCCTAAAAAAGAATGTTCAAATGCGAATCGTATACGGAAAATACAAAACCTTAATTGAAAATAGCAATGTGTTATCTATTATATATATAAATATATATATATAAATATAAATATATATATATATATATATATATATATATATATATATATATATATATATATATATATATATATATATATATATATATATATATATATATTGAATGACTAAACGATGAAAAGCCCGCCTATTTTAAATTGTTTGAGTTGTTTATCAAATTGACATTATATTTATCATAGTATTATATCCTCAAAAATCATATAAATGAAAAGGAAAATGTCAAGAATAATGACAAAAAACTTTGGTTTCAAAGGTGAACGCTGTTTTTATTTAATCATATGGAATACCGTCTAATTTAATTATATTGCTTTATCATTATAGCTGCCGTAGAAACATGTGCCCAATAGCTTTGGTTTGCATCAATCATTCTCTACAACTCGCAGTTTAATCATAGACCACATGGCTGTTCTTTGAATTTTTGTTTTTTTGAAACGTTACGCTTTTATTTTTCTTCCGAGTACTTCTCGTTTTTACATTCGCATTAGCATATCGTGGAGCGTTATGATTCGCTTTATTATTAAACTCTCGTCAAAATGCTATCGCATTTCAAAAAGTATACATCAAAAAATGAGAATATCATAGCAATTTGATCTTTTTTTATTTCTATAAGAATGCTATTGCATTGTTTAAAAACACGGACAAACAAATCTAACTGGAGACATTTCCATTTAACATTAGATAATAATGTGATATAAACTTCGAATTAAAACGTTCAAGCTTCGAAATTGGCACACTCAACAACAAATTGTAGAGCTTCAGGTAAGACTACTTCACTACTTGAAATCGTGACTTGGAAACCAGAAATAGTATCCATTAATGGATTTTTTTACATTGGCTATGAAAAGTATTAAGTTTGATGAAGGTGAATTATTTTAGAAGGAAATTTTATTTGTAATCATAATAGTTTTAAAGAATGCCCTTAATATGTATACAACCTTCTAGTGTTCTGATTCAATGTATTTGCCTTTGATTACCTCATAACGTAGATAATCGTGATATGCAGACCTTGGTCACACAAATGAATATTAGGGAATCGTCAGGACAGTGGCATCCAGAAGAAACACGTAAAAGACCATGACAAAAAAGTATGTTATCTATAAGTTTAATAAGCCCCCGCAATGATAATTGCGAAAGAGTATATAGTGTGACCCATGTCCGTTTGTGCATGTGGGTGATATTTCATGTCCGGTTCATAGCTTTGATGAACGTAATGGGATTTCTAAATCAATTGATGCAAATGATCATCATATTAAGACGACGTATCGCGTACAAAACCATGTCACTCCCTTCAAGGTCATGGTCACAGTGGACGATGAGATTGTGCATAGTCTCTATACGTTTTTAGTCAATGTGCATGCTGATGTCCGACCCATAACTTTTTATGCACGATGTGATTTCAATATAAGTTTGCTCTAATGATCATCACATCACGCTTAAATGTCAACAGCAACATGTCGGAAACGTAGGATATTGAAGGTATAATTTCAAATTGTCCGCCGTTTCGTTAATCTACGGAATCGCGGGGGCATCCGTGGCCTTTGAATACATTTCTTGTTATCCCCTCGCTTTTTGAAAAGCGTGGGGATATTGTGGTTATCTCCGCCGTCTGTCCATCCGTATGTCCGTCCTGGCCACTATCTCCTCCTATACTATAAGCACAAGAACCTTGAAACTTACAAACATGGTAGCTATGAGCATATGTGCGACCCTGCACTATTTGGAATTTTGATCTTACCCCTGGGTCAAAAGTTATGGGGGTTGGGGTGGGGCCGGTTCAGAGATTTTCACTCATTTTTTTATGTTATTTTATATTTACTTCTTCATTTCTACACGGATTTACTTCAAATTGATACTGCACATCTCTTATGACAATAAGGTCAATCTCAACAATGCATGGACCCATTTCCAACCCTGGGTCGCCCCGCCCACAAAGACCACGCCCACCCAAAAAATGGCCATAAATGATCTTGTCCCGGCCATAACTATGTCGTTCATAGTGGGATTTTAAAATCATTTGGCATATCATTGGACGGTGTGTCACGCGAAATATTTACGCCGATATATCCAAGGTCAAGGTCACACTTGGAGTTCAAAAGTCAAATATGGCCATATATGAGCTTGTCAAGGTCATAGCAATGTCATTCATTATCATATATTTATGCCCCCGGAAAGGTGGCATATAGCATTTGAACTGTCTGTCCGTCCGTCTGTCTGTCTGTCTATCCGTCCGTCTGACAACTTTATCATCCTTCAAGGTCGAATGTCAAATATATTGGGTTTGTCCGTCTGTCAGAAAATTTTAACATTGGCCATTACTTTTTCAATATTGAAGAAAGCAACTTGATATTTGGCATACACGTGCATCTCATGGAGCTGAACATTTTGAATGGTGAAAAGTGAAGGTCAAGGGCATCCTTCAAGGTCAAATGTCAGATATGTGGCATCTGTCCGTCTGTCCGAAAACTTTAACATCGCCATAACTTGTTTATGCCCCCGAAGGGTAACATATAGTTTTTGAACTGTCTGTCAGTCCGTCCGTCTGTCTGTTGGTCAGTCAGTCTGTCTGTCTGTCCGTCTGTCTGAAGACTTTTACATTGCCCATTACTTTTGCAATTTTGAAGATAACAACTTGATATTTGGCATGTTTGTGTATCTCATGGAGCTGCACATTTTGAGTGGTGAAAGGTCAAGGCTATCCTTCAAGGTCAATGGTCATATATATGGCTTCAAAGCGGCACAGTAGGGGGCATTGTGTTTCTGACAAACACATCTCAAGTTTTTTTCACTTTACTTCATAATTCAATGTTGATTATTGGGAATTGAAAATATGCATGACTTTGAAATTTAACTGGATGACATTACTAACAACATGCGACGTGGGGATACGCGTCGGCCGAGGCCGCGCCATTTCTAGTTATCTTTAGTTTTGCTGTTGAAGTATCTTAAATGAAAAACAAAATGAAAACAAATATAAAAGTACCTAATATTTATTTTTGTCGAGCCAACTTGTAGAAGACTCGATATAGCAGCCACAATGGTCGAGTGTGTACGTGCGTATGGGCGTTCGTCCAAGCTTATGCAGACTGTTACTTTGTCGTTCATCGTGCAAGTTTAGAATATCTTACCACAAATGACCATTATATTAAGACGACGTGAGGCATGTAAAAGCCGTTTTCCTACCTCAAAGGTCATGTTCATAGAGGTAAAATGTCAAAATGAAGCATAAAACAGCTTGTCCGGAATGTTAATTAGTTATTTATCGTGCAATTGTAAAGAAGCTTACCACCAATGACCATCGTGAGGAAATGGCGTGTCGCGTATAAAACCCGTTTCTTTTCCTCAATATTCAAGGTTACACTAGGAGTTCGAATGTGGACATAAAAATAATATCGGGACTTAAGCTTTGTCATTGATCGTGCAATTATAAAGGAGCTTACCACATATGATCACTATCATAAGACGGTGTGTTGCGTGTACCACCGTCTTCCAACTTCAAAAGGTCATGGTCACACTACATGGTCAAATGTCGAATTTTGTCATAAAACAGCTGATCCAGACTGTAACTTTGTTATCACCATGCTCTTTTAAAACAACTTACCACAAATTACTGCCATTATGAGACAACGTGTCGTGTATAACAACCGTCTCCTTATCTCAAAGGTCAAGTACACACTAAGAAGT
Organism: Dreissena polymorpha; assembly: GCF_020536995.1. NCBI lineage: Eukaryota > Metazoa > Mollusca > Bivalvia > Myida > Dreissenidae > Dreissena > Dreissena polymorpha. The sequence continues at coordinate 94,761,541 of NC_068361.1, read as the reverse complement.
CAAAAGTCGAATTAGGACTGTAGCTTTGTCATTCATCATGCAATTTCAAAATAGCATACCAAAATTGACATTCTTGAGCAGGCGGTGTGTCGCGTGTATCCCCGCCTCAAAGGTCAAGGTTTCATTAAGACGTCAACAGTCTCAATCCGTCATACAAGCGTAACTCTGTCATTCATCGTGCCATTTAATTAACTTACCACACATGTCCACCACGAGAAGATGATGTGTCGTATGTAACATCTGTCTTCTTACTTCAAAGGTCAAATTCAACCGTTAAGGTCAAATATTAAATGTGGCCAAACACAACTTTGTGATATTGCATATCAAATTTGTAAATATTAGTAGCATGGAGATCAGTGCCAATTTTATAAGAATTCATTGTTTATTTACATGACTGGACGATTCGAACTGTCATTTAAGCATAACATGATCAGGTCATATAAATATATATAGTTGACATCTTTTTAGCGTCGAAATGGATTCAATCATAAGTCAATAAACCTCATGTAAGACAACTTAATTTTCACAAGCCTTAAACAAGAATTGATATACACATATCAAGATAACAGCTTTTTCATTGGTAACTAAAAGCATGGAAAGGAGTATTAATATTTACAAAAGACGCGCTTTATTGCATACAAGACACAAGATTATCTATATGTCGAGTATTACATGTTTATTAATATTCGCATGGACAACTATGTTTTTCTTTTTCAGCGGACAAACGTACGCATAAACGATTTGCTGAGGACCCAAATGCTCCACGTGTGCAGAGTCAAGGACACTCCATAATACTGCTAGGAAGGGTAAATGAGTTTAAATCACCATGACATTAGGAACAATTGTATTAAAGTGGTCAGTTGCTGTGTCTATATAAACGTGTTTGTCAAAATACATTATAAATGTTTAAGTGTCATTCCCTGAACGATTTATGCTCGTACGTGTTCAACAAAATTGTGTTCATAAGTGATTAACATACTGATTGCAACCAAAGTTAAACTTTTATCAATGTAATACCATCGTTCATTAATGTATGAATATACACCTATTCTGATTTTACATAACGGTTCTTGTGTACATTTACATAAACATACTTGTACTTGTATGTAACATTACGGTTCCTGTTAAATTTACATTTTTATACAAGTACATCTTAGCAGGTCGTGTGACATTGTCACTATGTACAAGTGTGTAACGGTTCTTACGCACATTAACATAAAAATGTCTTTATGTAGCATGACGATTAGGGTAAATGCATCGTAACGGTTCGTGTTTACATGTAACAGTTCAATCAAATGTAGTAGTGTTTGCATATCATTTACATATGCACTAAATGCACACGTCTCATTTTAACCTTAAAACAATACATGCAATACACGTATGAAAAATCGATTTTCCAAATTATATGTCGCACAAACGTTTAAAACCAATCTGTATTTTAACTTAATAAAACTGAACATTCTAGACTGCGAAACGATTATGCTGTGAATTTGCATCTTAGTACTTCACACACTTAAACGCGTCGTTCCACGCGCAAAGATGAATAAAATATGAAAAATACGTGTACATAAACGACGGATATCATTATGTGTGTACATATTTAAAAGGTTTGCGTTCAAATACATGTATATTATTGTATGGTTACAACTCATGTATACACGCTTACTGCTCAAATATGTAAATACATGTGTACCGTATCATCTCACATATATGTGCGTTCAACTCACATATAAAAATGTACCATGCCAACTCACATTTATGCTATGTTGGAAGACATCTAAGAAGAGTTCAATGTCACTCTCTCGAACAAGTTCCAGGTCCAAGAGAAGCTGCTTGAAAAAGAGACAATAGAGCAGAAGTGACGGAAAGTGAATGTAACAGTGACCTCAACATGCCAAGAAGTAGTTGGCCCCAAGTCGTACACTCACAATGAGTGTATATCAGCAGAGACGCCAAAGAAAGTCAGAGAAAGAAAATAAATCAAGTATCAACAAGAGCAGAACAAAAGCAAAAACAATATAAAAAAACAAGAAGAGTACGCAGAAGTAACTAGGAACGTCAATGAAAGTATAAGAGCAGACAATCAGAACTACCCAGAGACGTTGGCAACAGAAGCAGAAGAGGCAGCACATCAGAACAGGAAAAGGACCTGCAGCCAATCACCATTAAAATAGAAGGATACTGCGAAAGATCGATAGGCCAGTAAGGGACAAAAACGGAGGAGTGATATCACATGACGAAGGGCAGAAGAATATGTGGATCGAGCACTTCCTGGCGGCTGGCGCAACTCTACAAGTAAGCTCCTGCAAACCCATCGGATATACCGCGAGCTACAACCAATCTACCAATCAAGTGCTGCACACCCGCGAAGAATGAGATCCGCAGGAAGATCAAGCTTTTGAAGAACAGTAAGTTTGCGGGATCTGACAACGTACCGGCAAACGTGCTTAAGGCTGACGTCAAGATCAGTTTGGAGCTACTCTTCTCGCTCTTCATCCAGCTCCTCGAGAAAGGCAACTTCAGTTCCTGCTCTTACTACCGAAGGGATTATGCTGTCGTCAATCTCATAAAAGGTGCTTAAACGCATCCTGCTAAAGTGAATGAAAGACGCTGAAGACCCGCATCGCCAGGACCAAAAAGCCGGCGTCCAAAAGGAGTGATCCTGCACCGATCAGATCGCATCTCTAAGCAACATTCTTGAAAAAAAATCCAACCCTGAGTGGAAATTACCTGTCTTCGTTTACTTCATCGACTATGAGAATGCGTTTCGATAGCATTGACCGGCTATGCCAGGTCCCTCTGGAGACTACTTAGATACTTTGGAATGCCAGAAAAGATCACCGAATCATCAGGACGTCTTGTAAAGGGATATCACACCGCTTTTATGGAATTTTTCGTTTAAATGATGTCTCGTTTTAGCGAAAATCCAGTTTAGGCGGAAAGTGTCGTCCCGAATAAGCCTGTGCGGACTGCACAAACAATTGTCATACGAGGAATTTGTTTAACAAAACAAATATAAATAAATATTTTGATCAAACTCCTAGATTATAAAATTCCTCTTCAACGCCGCCACACGCATGTAGTGTATGTCACGATGGCGACAAATCCTACAAAATTGGGATAATTAATAGTTGGTAGGTATCTCCCTTTCAAGGATTCAAACGAATTACGCAATGAAATGTGTTAAGATCTCTTACAACGTTTCAGTATAAATAAACGTTGAAATATACCTTATTTGTAAACCTAGTGTTAGGCTTGTTCTTTCTTCTTCTCGAAAGCCGCTACACTTGGAAACCGGAGGCAGTCCCGGATTACCCATAAGGCAGAGAAGGCAACTGCATATGGGCCCTGCTTTGTTTTGGGCCTCACGAGACCGTGACAAAATAATTGTGTACTATACTTTCTTAGTCTAATCTTTATTCTGGGTAAATAGTTCAATACGTAAATATACAGACTGCAGTTTTCTTAAATACTTTTATTTAGGCGTATCGGTAGTATAATGACATGTTATACCTAAACAAGTACATTGTCACATTTTATGTCTTGTCAGAAGTGTCACGAGTGAAACGAGTAAAATCGATTGTGCACTGACGTTCTTGTAGGAACTAGGCCGACTATGGACCTGGGGTATGGCCGCATGGACCCCAACATTTCACTGCCCATGGACCTCCACCGGAGTAATCCGGCACTGAACCGAGGCAAGTATGCAACTGGTGGTCTTTTCTATCCGTCCGTACAGCTTCTCCTGCAGGCTCACATTTGCCGGCCATACATACATACATACATACATGTTAGTGTTGATGGGTCGTATGAATAGACATCGTTGCGGGAAATTAAAATGGAATTAAATATGCTAACAAAATATAGAAACGAGCATTTTGTATCTAAAAACATCTATGTTACCAGACCACATATGACGTTAAAAAGTCAGAACTTGCCATAAGAAACACTGATTTTTAATTGTTTAACTTTATTTTACGAAATATCGTGCGAAATGTTCGTTGTTTTTGTGTAGTAATGGGGTTTTAAGAGAGGATCGGCGATGGCATATGCACACAGACCGTAAATTTGCCATGGTTTGACTTTTATTCAATCACGCTTATTTATTTTAACGCAAACTTTCTGGTTTGATGGATTTGTGGCATCATTTCAAAAAAGGTGTTAAGTGCTTGTGCCTATTTCATGCTTAGACATGTTTTCAGTGTAGTTTTCCAACGGTTCCTTAAGGTCAAATACCCCCCTTACCCAAAACGTTAAAATAGTTCAGTATACTGTACTTTCAAAAATGTCATATTTTTCGCACATATTCTCTCATTAAAAACAAAAGTTATGTATCGTTTCTTATATTGGTTACATTATTGGCCATATCATGTTCGTGATATATTAAATGTATTATACAAAATTTATCTAGTTTATTTATGTGCAAATGTATATTTGATTTAGCATTTAATATTCTAGCATAAACGCATATAAATAAGCAAAAAGCACATTAAAAATGTTCATTAATTATTTGTTAGATTGCATCGCTTACAACAGTACTTTTAATAAAAATGGTTGCAGAGCATAGCTGACATGAAGCCGTTTTTTCAGCCACTTTTTCGAAGAACCTTCATACCTTAAAATATAGATGTATACATGACAATACAATAAATGTTGAGTCAAATGTAAATTAAATATATTACATTATCGGTGTAAACTATAAGTTGTTTTTTAACATACCGCAGTGCGCAACTCTTTAAAGCCACACACCTTGAAATGAAATACATGTTTTTCAATACATATAGATCAATTTTAAAATGTGCAAAATTGTCATTAAATCTATAGAATAGTTAGCAAGTAATTTATTATTTTTTCTAAATTTTAAAACCGAAAGTAGGATTTCTATACGTATATGTCCATTTCGACAAACGCGATTATTTTTATGTTTAAAAGCGCAAAAAAGACGGATTTCTACCTTGTAACCACCAGATATATTCTAATTGGCATAGATAAAATTAAATCTATAGCCTAGTTAGAAAGCAATTTATTATTATTTCAAACGGTTCCGCTTTTAAAACCGAAAGTAGGATTTCTAGACGTATACGTCCATTTCGACAAACGCGATTATTTTTAAGTTTTAAAGCGCAAAAAAGACGGAATTGTACCTTGTAAACACCAGATATTTTCTAATTGGCATAGATAAAATATGTTTCTTATTTATACTTAAATTTACTATGCCATGTATTTAATGTCAAGTTGTGTGTCTTTAATATAATATAAATAGCTACATTTTGTTATTTGAATAACTTTAGGAATGTTGTTTTGCAATAAAATAAGTTAAATAATTATAACCATCATAATGATCATAATTAAAACTTTCTCCAAACGGTGGTGGTCGTATCGTTGATGACGTAAACTACTTAAAATGCTACTATTGCATTCTAATTGAGCAATTACCGGTAGACGTTAACTGACCATGATCTCAACAAACACTGATAAACTTAATACAGTTTATATCTGTATGCACTCTTTCAAGAGTAATATATATTGTTCGTTGGTAGATATAGAACATCAAATAAGCAGACCAAAGTCTCAACCAATTGACACCACGTGTATTTAAATAAACATGCCCTATACGTATACGCTTATAGCCCCCACCCCGCATAGATCCCAGTTTTAATTTCCCCGAGTAAAACATACCAATCGTACCGATTATAAAGTTTTAACCTCTATTTATAACAACAAAGGTGCGTTGCTTTATTACGTACCGATTATAAAGCTTTAACCTCTATTTATAACAACAACGGTTCGTTGCTTTATTACGTACCGATTACAAAGCTTTAACCTCTATTTATAACAATCAAGGTGCGTTGCTTTATTACTTTGTTTATTACGGAATACCGTTATACCCATCGTACTATTGCGTTGTCGCATTGTCGCCATCGCACTATCGCATTGTCGCCATCGTTCGATCACACTGTCGCCATCGTACTATCGCACTGTCGCCATCGTATTGTCGCACTGTCGTCATCGTAATATCGCTCTTTCTTATTGTCGCATTGTCACCATTGTATTGTCGCACTGCCGTCATCGTATTGTCGCACTGTCATCATCGTATTATCGCAGTATCTCATTTTCGCATTGTCGCCATCGTACTATCGCACTGTCGCCAGCGTATTGTCGTACTGTCGCCATCGTATCATCGCATCGTACTATCGAGTTATCGTACTGTCGTCATCGTATGATCGCATCGTCGCCATCGTACCATCACATCGTACTATCGCATTATCGTACTGTCGTCATCGTATTATCGCATTGTCGCCATCGTACTATCGCACTATCGCATTGTCGCCCTCTGGATTTTAATGTGTAATCACGATTGCCCTAACGGTATTCCGTAGTATTCGGTAGTTTATTGACGCGTTATTGATTCTCGACATGTTCTGTTAAGTAGGCGACAGCGTTATGTCGCGCGCCAGATGTTGAATGTGTACGAGTATGTTTATATTTAAATCAATTTTCTGTAAAATGGTTGCCATATTATCGAAACTCATACTCAAAAAAAGGATGCTGAGAAAGTTTTTGTTCAAAAGAGAATTTTGATTCGTAATTCGGTAGCGCGTTAAACGACATCGGATTTTTTGCGGGAATGAAACTCGGGTCAGTCTAATATTTGCTGGGTGCCGTTTAGTGTATGGTCCGTACCCGCAGTACATTGTAGTATACTAAAGAGTATCCGGGGTACTTTTATAAAGTACCCGAGCCGACAATAACCAAGTGAGCTTGAATTATGTAACACTTATGATCATAGTACACATTGAGAACATTGGCAAGGAACACATTGTGTATGCAATCATTAATTGGGACACTATTTACAATTAGTATGAACATGTTTACAAAAATGAGGTTGTTAACACACATTATTCCCAGTTATTTCCAATATGCTGTAATTTGTTCAGTTAGGATCGGTAATTCTGCATGTCACTTTATGTGTTACACAAAAAGCTTGGAATATCTGAGCGCCAATATGAACTACACATTCAAAGAATGTAGGAAGTAACCGCGTAAACACCATTTCAATGTTCGTGCCAAACGATACTCAAATTATCAAGATAAATGGATAATAGTAAAAATATATGTGAATGATAAGAAATGGTATTTTAACTTGTTTCAATTTATAACACGTTGACGACAATTTGTTTTACCATACACCACATCAAAGAATGTTCCAAAATGTATTACTCAGCCTTTAATAGTATTCTATAGCGCAAGATAATATCACTTTAAATAACAAACTTGATTTTAGCACACAAACAATATGTTCCCCTTGTAATAAGATCGTTTTGTGCCCTGTTTATCACCCTGTTACCCCCTTTAGCCAGGTGTCCAGCCAAACCTTTTCACGTGACAAGTGTATGTAATAAAGACTTGAACGAAACGTCTAGCCGTTTAAGGCTTTTATGACCTAACTTACCAGCACTTGTCCGATACCAATATATCGCATGATCCTGTAAATTACATACACACTTAAAATAGTGTCATTTGCTTTTAGACCGCTCGAATACCCACAGTGACACATACAAACAAATATATATTTATCAATAGCACGTTAACATCACTTGGACGTTAATCTCTATATTACTTAAAAAACGTGTGGGCGTAGGCCAATCTGAGGTTAATCCTACCGGAATATAACAATGGTTCTAATACATCAATAGTGTAATTCCACCATTTGTAGATTAGTGCAGCCAGCATTTATTGTCACTTTAATTCAATCTTAAATTAAAGTGACATAAGGTTATATTTCTAAAACGATGGTGTATTTATGTTACGCATGCGCAGTAAAGCTCATTGGGTCATTGTCGACCGGGGTATTACTTTCTAGTACCCCGGGTACTTTGAAGTATACTTCAAAGTACCCGGGGTACGGGGAAGTATACTTCAAAGTAACCTGGATACGTGGAAGTAGTACCCTTAAAAAATCGTACCCAAAATGTTTCGTTTCCAATTTTCTTTCGTACCCAAATTTTTCGGACCCAAATTTTTTTTGTAACCAAACTTTTCGTACCCTATTTTTTATTCGTACCCACATTTTTTTCTTACCCACAATTTTTGCACCCAAATTTTTTTAAGTACCCGAAATTGGGTCGACAATGAGCCGCAGTAGCACGTTCTTAGAGTCATGTTTAAAATGTATGCGTATTATGTTCGTTTATTACATGGTGGCATGTACAAGCGTGTTACTTGTATATTGCACGCGTTGTTTTGTTTTCAAACCAAAGATCTATAAATAAACATGTTTATTTTCTAGATCTTTGTTCAAACTAAGCCGAACCGGTCGACTTATCTACCACGTTTCGAAACACGTTGAAACACAGACATGTTATTAGTTCGTCATTGTAATTTATCAGACATGCATGGATTCTTATAAAGTACATAACCGTATCCACCTCGGTTTTATAATTAGCTATTACAGCGACACGACTTCCCTCTTTTTGTAAAATAGATTGATGCAATTATTGTAATATAGAGAAAAAACTATAATAACATCCGAAAAGGGCACGCCTTTATAATTTTGCATATAATAAAATGATTTGGCACCTATTGCAAACTATAAGGATTTCCGACAAAATAAGCTGCGTTGTTAATCTCTATATGCAAATGAGGTTGTTATTGTACGTGATACATTATTTATTTGATGAATCCAGAAATGCATCCACCCTAAATGCCTTGGTAGCATGTATGCTAACTGATTCTTACATCAACTTTAAAGATAGGATGAAAATTAAATATTTAATGTTCGCCCTCTTATCGTTTCGCCTGGCTGATTAGACAAATATAGTTAAAGCCCCATTAACGCTTAAAATCAACAAATATTTCGTAAACTATTTCGTAAAATAAAGTTAACACACAAAAACAGTGTTTTTAGAGCAATAGCTTAAATGTCAAAGCCAGATGTTGTCTGGTTACATAGATTTAACGAGATACAAAATGCTTGTTTTTATTTTTTGTGGCGCAATATGATCCATTTTAATTTCATGTAACGATATCCATTCAAACGACACCCGAACACTAAAATGGTACATGAACATGTGTTCCATAATTATATTGTATCACAAAAAATAATCGTATCCAAAACAAACGTTTTAGAAATAGAACCTTGCGTAACTTTAATTCAAGAGGTCACGTTTTATTTGTATACGTTTGTATATTATATTTCAGGAGAATTAACATATTAGCAATATGATGCCCTAAATACAATCTGATCTAATTTCGTGCCATGGGGAAATGGCAAAAACTCTTTTTTGACACTTTTTCCACTGGCGCTGTTCGCCCTCGAGAAGTTTTGAAGTTGTAAAGTAGGACATTAAATTCGTGGCGTGAAGGCGTTCTTGTCTTGAGATTTATAAATAAACATGTTTATGAATAGATTTGTGTATTGCGTTATGTTACGCTTGATGGATTCCGTTACATCCCTTGGGCGAGATTTGTTCCTTTATCTCCTCCTCCTCCTCCTCTTCCTTTTCCTCCTACTCCTCCTCCGCCTGTCCCTGCTCCTCCTCCTCCTCCTGCTCCTCCTGCTCTTCCTCCTTCTTCTCCTCCTCCTCCTTCTCCCCCTCCTCCTCCTTCTCCATCTCCTCCTTATCATCAGCAACATCATTATCATTATCATCATTACCATCATCACCATTATCATCATCATCTTCATCAACGGATAATCAAACTCACAATCACTCTTTAATACTGTATCGTAATATAAATATTTGATCAATATAAATATCACATACACTCATGTTAAGTTATTACTTTATATCATATGTTATATACTCCCACAAATTATTTATGGTTAATAATCATCAGTGTCCCTTATAGCGATAGCCAACTTTTCAACGTCGGATGTGGTCTAGTAACACAGATTTAACAAGATACCAAATGCTATTTTTTGTGGGACTATATTTTAGTTATAAAAAATAGGTCGGCACGTTTGCACAGGATATATGAAATGACAGTCGTATTACAATAATATCATCACATTACCATAATATGATAATATGATAGATGGTGTTCCTTTTTCATATGATTTTTTTTTCAACGTTAATACGTACACCCTATCTATTCAGAACCTAAACACGTTCTATTCAAAAAAATAACAAGATATAAATATATATGGAATTTAATCAAGGTTATTATATAGCTATTTTGTCCTTTTAATAGCAAAAAAAAAAGAAGTTAGTGCATACGATAGATATGGTCAATTGCGTGAATACCGGTCTTTATCCCCACGCTTTTTGAAAAAAGGTGGGGATATTGTGGTTATCTCCGCCGTCCGTCCGTCTGTCCGTCTGTCCGTCCGTCCTGGCCACTATATCCTCCTACACTATAAGCACTACAAACTTGAAAAGTACACACATGGTGGCTATGAGCATATGTGCGACCCTGCACTATTTGGAATTTTGATCTGACCCCTGGGTCAAAAGTTATGGGGGTTGGGGAGGGACCGGGTCAGAGATTTTCACTCATTTTTATCCCCACACTTTTTGAAAAAAAGGTGGGGATATTGTGGTTATCTCCGCCGTCCGTCTGTCCGGTTGTTCGGTTGTCTGTCCGTCCGTCCGTCCGTCCTGGCCACTATCTCCTCCTACACTATTAGCACTAGAACCTTGAAACTTACACACATGGTAGCTATGAGCATATGTGCGACCTTGCACTATTTGGAATTTTAATCTGACCCCTGGGTCAAAAGTTATGGGGGTTGGGGTGGGGCCGGGTCAGAGATTTTCATTCCTTTTTTTTAGGTTATTTTACATTAACTTCTTCATTTCTACACCGATTCACTTCAAATTGATACTGGACCTCTCTTATGACAATACGATCAATCTCAACCATGCATGGCCCATTCCCAACCCTGGGGCGCCCCGCACACATAAGCCACACCCACCCACAATTGCCCTTTACTTTAATTTCTTCATTTCTACACGGATTCACTTCAAATTGATACGGAACTTCTCTTTCGACAATACGGTCAATCTCAACTATGCATGGTCCCATTACCAACCCTGGGGCGCCCCGCCCACATAGACCACACCCACTCAAAATTGCCTTTTACTATAATTTCTTCATTTCTTCACCGATTCACTTCAAATTGATACTGAACTTCTCTTATGACAATACAGTCAATCTCAACTATGCATGGCCCAATAAACCAACCCTGGGGCGCCTTGCCCACATAGGTCACACCCACCCAAAATTGCCTTTTCTTTAACTTGTTCATTTCTGCACCAATTCACTTCTAATTGATACTGAACTTCTCTTATGACAATACGGTCAATCTCGACTATGCATGGCCCCATTACCAACCCTGGGGCACACCCAGGTCAAACATTCGGTATGGGGATACGCGTCTGCCTCTGCCGCGCCATTTCTAGTTTTAGGTTATTTTACATTGATTTCTCCTTTTCTACATCGATTCACTTCACATTGATACTGAACTTCTCTTATGACAATACGGTCAATCTCAACTATGCATGGCCCCATTACCAACCCTGGGGCGCCCCGCCTACATAGACCACACCCATCCAAAATTGCCTTTACTATAATTTCTTCATTTCTACACCGCTTCACTTCAAATTAATACTGAACCTCTCTTATGACAAAACGGTCAATCTCAACTGTACATGGCCCCATTACCAACCCTGGGGCCCCGCCCACATAGACCACACCCACCCAAAATTGCCTTTTACGATAATTTCTTCATTTCTACACCGATTCACTTCATTTTGATACTGAACTTCTCTTATGACAATACGGTCAATCTCAACTATGCATGGCCCCATTACCAACCCTGGGGCGCCCTGCCCACATAGGTCACACCCACCCAAAATTGGCTTTTACTATAAATTCTTCATTTCTACACCAATTCACTTCTAATTGATACTGAACGTCTCTTATGACAATACGGTCAATCTCGACTATGCATGGCCCCATTACCAACCCCGGGGCACACCTAGGTCAAACATTCGGTGTGGGGATACGCGTCGGCCTCTGCCGCGCATTTTCTAGTTTTATATACAACGAAGTTTTAAAGTGAGAATGTACGATTTTGTCAAATATTTATGAATTTATATAAAATGTGTAAAAAACTTATTCAACATATATTTCAATATAAATTAAAATAAAGGTTAAGAAGAACATGTGTCGAAAAATGCGAAATAAGCCAGATATTTAAATATGAAATCGAAAATGGCTGGAATTCGAATTCGCCAGCATATATGTCATGCATGTACAATGTGAATCTAAATTAAGTTTTAGTGCAGATTCGTTCATACGACACTTAGACACAATTTTGTTTCCTAACAAATAAGAGTAAAAGTGTCGGCATCGGCTTTAACCAGCGCTTACTTGCCTTTGCTGCATTTTATGAAATTCGTCTTCAATGTATAATTGTTCTTGTCTATTTTGTGTTATTGTAACATATTTTTATCAATATATTACACTTTAACACATATAAAAATCGTACAGTCTCACTTTAACTATATGCCAAAATATTGTTTAGCAATATTGCTTGGTGTTTTAACTGTTTCTTAACAACTGTTCTACGCTTTAAATACAAAGTTGTAACCGGATTGACCATAATTTTCGTTGCCGAACATTAACTTTATGTATGGTATTCCAAGTTTAGTTTTCGATATGTGTTTATCTTAACTCGATCATAATACAATATAATCGAAAAATGAACGTGTACATTATTATGAAGACATATGTGTTTCAAAGAGATCTTGGACGTTTCTGTCATTTAATATACTATTGAACTGGAAAATAACTTGAGTATAAAAACAAAATGTTAACGAGAAAATACCGACCTATAATACTTTTTTGCAGATTTTAATGGAAACAAAAACATATTTTAGCTATTATATAGTAATTGAAATTCGTTGACTTGTGACTTTTAGTGATTAAAGCATTTGGATTAAGGGACAAATTCATCGTTTAAAGCAGAAGTAACATATTTTTATGTATCTTACTGTATAAACAAATTTGGTGTACATGAACTATTTTGAGAATGTTGGGTATTTATGTATCGGATTTATTCTGTATTACATATTTTGAGTACGCATTGTACACAGAGCTCCAGATAATGTTTCAGCCGAGGGGTATTTCACTCATGAAATTTTTAATTGATAAGTAAAAATCAAAATCCGATAATTTATGTTCATTTTCTTACATATGCATCGCCGTCCGTTTCAATTTTGAGCCACGGAAACCATACTTTCCAATTAGAAATAGTTTTGTCTGTGACCTTATTTCCGTCATGTTTCTTTCTCTGCACCGATTTTATAACATCTGTGTATATACTGTCAATAAAAAGGCGTAATATTTTTTCCGGTGTTACTACTGATGATGTCGACTTAATGGACCATTTTTAACTGGTTCGCCATTAGTTTTTGTTTTATATACATGACAATACAACACAAACACAAGCAGACGCTACGGGATGCGTCACAAAAAGAAAGGCGCTTTCGGGACAGAGACTGCCGGTCAGGGCGGCACAGATCGTGACAGTCATATGAAAAACAAGCAAGCAGCAAGTTTTCGCATTACATTATTATTCAAGTGGATTCATTGATTGCAAACCGGATTTCAATATATGTAACGGGTTAAACATGTGCTTAGTCACGTTATCTGGTAAGAGGGTGGTATCCGTAAAACTTTTTTTATTATATGTGTATTTGGGCTGCCATTTAAAAAGTGCTTGAAGGAAAAAGATTTTTCTTTAGTGCCACACAAGAGATAAACTGATATAAAAAAAGTATATGCTTGATGTTGGGCGATTCGGGTTTCATCGAATGTGATGTCAAATGTTTTCACCATAAGCGTACATTGATTCTCAACAATGCAGCGGGCAACCTCCGCGAAGAGATTTGACTGGAACCTGCATAGCTGGATCAAATCGCTGCCATCATACAAAACCACGTGATGATAGCTGAGCCACGTGATAAAATAATCGCGTCTTACAGTATCAACGTCATAGAAAACAATGCCGAAAAAGAATTTGCAGGAGAATTGTTTCCTTTGTTAAAACAAGAGTTTTATGTTTAACCGGAAAATAAGACCCATATTTATATATATAACGATCTAAACTCCCTGCCGTTATTACCAACTAAGTCATAATAGTCGAACCACAGTCTTACAGTATCAACGGTTATTTTTAAATTTGTAAACAGTAATTTTTACTCTTTTAATTAAAGTAATTATTTTTTTTATTATGAACCTAAACTTATACACAATTTTCAAAATATAAAATAAAATGATACTCCTTTTCATAATATAATACTAAAAAAAAACATCCTACCGAATCTGGTAGGATTTTCTTGTGATGTCAGAGCTTGTATGTGAGAGCATGGAACAACAACTCTGCGTGGAGATTGTGCAGCGGGGAGCCCGTTGTGTCAACATCGGCCTTTATCGTGGGCCAACATTAAATGATACCGTTCTAACTGAGGAGTAAATTGGGTCGTAAACCACATAGATGGTCATGTCACTACGTTTTTCCCAGTGCGGACACAATGACAGGAACCAGTCATGTTTACATGAATTTATATGCATGTATAAACGGCTAATACGCATTGAAATTGCACACGATGCGTAATCCGAATTTAGCCAGGAGTTTTTATACTCAACACAATTTTAGGTCATGCGTATTTTCTTTTTGTGCATGCGTATTTTACGCAAATACGCATCTTATCTGGACCTCTGTTCGTACAATCTGTTTTATTCAGGTTGATGACTTCTTAAGGTTCATGTAGAGGCTTCATTTTGAAAAATGTGGGACCCCTAGCATTGAACTCAAATTTGACTAAAGGAAGAGTGCCACATTGAAAATGTATACATATATGCTTGAAAGGATGTTTTTCCTTCAAACTGCTACCAATTTTGTACATCAACGTATCATAACATCCACAAAATCAATCAAACTACAAAGCGATTTTAACACTAAAATATACATTATTTTAAAAAATCAGAATCATGTTTATTCCACGTATTTCGTCGGAAAATTATATAACTAGTGAATAATATCGACATTGACGAGGGCAAGTTACGCTTAAATAGTAAAAAAAGATTACATATCTAAAAATATCAAAACTCGAACACATGTCATTTCATCACCATGGGGGCAGCCATTTTTAAATTAATAAAATAGAAAGAAACATGCTAAAAACTCACTCATCGCCTAATTGACATTCCAAACGGTTGACGATGACAAATGCATTGGATTGTAATCTTTCCTTTGATGTTTGCAAACTGCACGATCAGACCTCATAAACACTCAAAAGAATAACTATGTAAGAAGCATTTCACCAATGTTTACAATCGTTGTCGAATCACTGTACTTATATTATTGCGCATAAATTAGTACGCTTACAGACTGACAGAAAGATCGATACATAACTCCGTTCAATTCATCACGGTATACAATTCTATCAATAATATATAATAATACATCGCTTTAACAATCTAAAAGTAGAAATAATTCTTTTAAACGGAGTTTTTAATAACGAAAGTGAAAACAACGGAAGTTGGATGGATATTCTGTAAGATGCACTTCGGCTCCAGAAAAACAAAACAAATAAACTAAAAAAGTCGTGTGGGGGACAATTTTCAGCTGGAAAATATTTGCAATAGGGTAAGTGATGATATCTCTGCGTGGTCATTTCTGTTATTTAGTGCGATCTCTTGCTGATTAATGTTAATAGTTGTTTTACTAGTACCACACAATTGTCAAAATAAGTACATGTGTTTTCTCAGGTATGTGTATACACATACCCGGTTTTCTCACCACTGCACGTGGTTTCGACCGATTTGTTTTGAACGTTTTTCTACGGATCACAGCGATGGCCACGCTTTCATGGGTAGAAGGAATCGAACTATAAAATCAATAGTTTTGCCAATTTCTTTATTTCTTTACAATTTTATATGTCGTCTGCAATGTATTTCAATTTGAGATGGTGTAAAATTTGCAATTTGGTTGAGAGGTAAATAACAAAATTGTTAAGCCTTTGAAATATAATTGTGACTCTTATTATCCACCGTACCTGGATTTTAAAAAAGTAGTTACGTTTTAGTTATTTTTAGAACTTTGTTTAGGATATTTATCCAAAAAAGGCAGTTGAATAAAAACTCATTTGTTGTTTTATGGCAATTATTTTCTGTGAAATGTTGCTAACTTGACCTTGTATATGTATATAGCTTTGTATTTATTCAACTTAAGGTAGTGCATATCCTTCCTAACTTTAGATTGAGATTTTGTAAATTAGTGTAAAAAATGTATTGGTTTTAAACCAAAATATGAATAAAGCACACAAATATTGAATGACAAAAATGTGTTTATGTTATTCTATCCGTCTTAAGCTTTAAAATGATATATAGTTTGACCATATTGTACCAAATTCAATGAAGAAAAACCAAAGAGAAGTTTTAATGAAATTTATCCCCCCCCCATGAACCTTAACCGTGTTGGTTCCTTATATATGTAAATATTAACAACTATCTTTATAGTACGAATGTATGTTTTGTAAAGATTTGTGTTATCTTTGAACAATCAAAACTCATATGAAAAAGGAACATCTATCAGACTAAATTCATGTGATGATAATTGTGATACAACGGTAATATCATAACTATAATATTATACGTGTCCTCATCACTTACCTCCGGGATACCGGTGATACGTAGGCAGTTGCGGCGACTGTATTGCTCCGCTCTGTCTGCTTGGAACAGTAGCTCAGCTACCTGATTCTTGAGATGCGTATTTGCCTGTGTGAGGAATGCAAGTTTGTCATTGAGAGAGGCGTTAATACCAGTTATGACCTGTGATATAAAATCCTGTACTACTGAACGTACCATGTCCTCCAGAGCTTTAAACAGTGCATGCATTTTTTGGGAGATGCACTCCAAGTCGGCCTCGCTAAGTTGAATATGGTTGATGATTTGACTATTCTGTATGATGTCCGAGTCAAAGATTTTATTGTTTTTACTTTCTACTTCAAGGTCAATACTAGAAGTGGATAGGTCACGCTTTTCAGGACGTTTTCCATGTACAGGTGTTGAATGGTTATTCATGTCAGTACTTTTAACTTTCACCAGTATAGATCACAAGTTTAGAGCACGAAGTGCACGAGGTGCTATGAAGTGTATCGTTATATACACTAACGATAAGCGGATTGTAGCTGATTGTAGCTGAATGTAGCTGAATAGCTAGTAATCAGTTGACAACAATGGCAAATGACAAACACGGACACCTACTCGGAAACAGGCGAAAACTGCTTCATCTAAATTTAGGTCAACAAGCAAGCAAATAAACGAGAACAAATACGTGGATTTTTGCAGTACCTTAGCGTGATAGATGATAGATGATCAAATATATCCTTTTTCACATAGTCCTTGTCAAAACTCGAACCACCATCACATGTCACTAGCACTACTATTTACACCTATAACTTTTTCAGACCAATGAGTCCCGTAAAGAGTCACATAATCACTATTTTTCGATGATCTATGAAACAAAAAGAGTTAATATTATATGAATAAATGGGTGGAATCGACGATTACTCATATACTAGTGTTTCTAAACTCCCTGTAAACTGCAAAGTGTTATTTTCGGCGAGGCAGTTTTTTATCAAGAGCTAAAATAATTTTGGAGAAATTGTGTGGACCCGAACGAATGAAAATGCTAGTTCGCATTGGTCAAGTTGACAATTTTCGTGATGCAGCATTGCTTATTGAACGTTAAGCGTGAAGCTATCGTACATAACTATGCATATTCACACTATTAAAAGTTGTATAAATGCTTGTTGTAGTTGTTAATTCCGAATTTCCTTTTCCATTTTTTTGCATTTCGTTTGGCTTTAAGCGCAATCTTAAGTTCATTGACTTTTACCGTATTTTCAGGATGATACGACACAATATAGAAAATATTCGTCTCATTTTCCGCTGCTTCTACAAACCCATGTATGCCTAGTGGTCTCATTCTTGTAAATTGGATTAATTTATTTCCAAAATTAGGGGTGTATAGTATATTTATTTTTATATTTAGAATATTTCTTACAGAAATCATGCGGCGTCTCATCTGGGTCTACGCTGTTTGCCAAGGCCTTTTTTTAGAGGCTAGGCATAAACGGGTTAAGTGAACAGTTTTATATAAATTATATCACAAAAATACGACACAATAATTCACGGATAGAAAAATAAGTTTTTTCGATATATAAATACTATTATTCATTTAATGCTGATAATACAATTAATGATGTATATTTAAGAACCGGTAGTGTTATTGAAACAAAACCACGCATTAAAGTAATTTCACCATTAGGTTAGGAAATGCAGAATAACAGTATTGATTGAGAGCTCGAGATAAAATTCTGCCCACTAACATGTAATGAAGAGTGTTATTTTTGCCCGATATGCGGATTACAATTGAAAATAATTAGATGAAATAAAATGTTTAAACTATTCAGTTGACATTTGTTCAATGCTGCGTTGACGGTCAATAGCAGTATATATACACATGAAACGCGCTCTGGGAAAACGGGGCTAAATGCATTTACGTCTCAGGGTCGACACTTTCCGCCTTGACTGGATTTTCGCAAAGAAGATACGTCCTTTACACGAAATTTACCATAAAAGCGGAAAGCGTAGTCCCTGATAAGCCTGTGCCGACTGTACAGACCAATCGGGGTCGACATTTTACGCACATGCATTAATCCAAGTTTTCCAAGAACGCGACTCATATGATTAAAACTGATAATATAACTTTATGCGTTTTATTGATTTTAATATTGGTTCACTTTCATACATTATTGCATTTTCAAATTAGTTTATTTTAAACAACAAATAGTTTACACTATTAAATTAATTAAAAAACATGTTTGTTTATTTTGTATTTGCATTAATTATTTTTAATTTAATTTGTTTTATAAAACGAAAGCATAATTGTATAGTTTTATTATATTTCAGATGCTTAAATTTACTTTTAAAATAAATGAAATAATCTGAAGTATAAACAAAATACTTACGTGCTGCTGATATCCCCGGAATTAAAAGCAAACATAAAACCGCTTTCCCTATCATATTTGATATATAATCTGTCAAATTTAAATGCGACGTTTTCTTAAACTTGGTGCGCGCTTTTTCGAAGACGAATGTATAAGCTTTACCGGTTTGGCAATTTTATATGCTTTAGTAGTGTGCGTTTGAATAAATTTTGCACACGTCGCACAGTGTTTATAGCAACGCAAGTGTTATGTAAACTTATTTAATGCGACTCTTTCACGTGGCAAATATCCGATTATACAATAATATACGATTGTTAGTGCACGTTTTAGCGGCAAAAAAAAACCAGAGGTATCTTTGTCCATGTGCGTCGTGGTATGAGTAGCAGTCTTTTAGCAAATAATTATTTACAAAACAACAGCGACAACACTTACATGTAAACATTATTTTCTTTACACAAGGATTTGGCTACTTTCTTAACAATTATTTTTCCCCTGTTTTTTTATGGAAAGCCAAAGGGGACCCCCGCTAAAATACATATACTTATATAGTAAATATCGGGATTGTCATTTTTCGCGGAACTTTCACTTTCCGCGAAAAACCAATGCCAGCATGGCAATAAAACACTACATACAAATCGAAATGTAAAAAGCGCGGAACTTTCATATATTTTCCGTCGGAGCAATTATTTTTCAACCCTGTAGAAAAAGCGGGCTCAATTAATCGCGCGGAACCTTATTTATCTACTCTGTACAAACAGTAGTGTTTAAAATCGCGCGGAGATTGTAGAATGCTATTTTAAGAAGTCTATTAAAGAGAGAAAATCCAGTAAATACCAGATCTAAAAAGCGCGGAACACAAATATCGTCCGCGAAAATTAAGCATTGAATTACTGTACAAATCTCGGGTTGTTAGGCAGAGGCCTGTTGGTCCACGGTCGCCCAAATCATTTTGGCCAATCAGAACACTGATCTTGAATCAGCATGTAAAACTTGGTTTTACATGCTATTTTTAGTTGGGCGACGGTGGACCATCGTCCATATGGTAGGTGTTAGAATCCCTAGTTACCCGAAAAATTTGATTGGATCCGATACTTAGAAATAACCAATCAGATACTTTGTAACAAATGCAACACAATCAGTGCGTTCAGTAAGTATAACGTTTCAAGATGGCGGAGCGAATTGCATGGTTATTGTTTCTACTCGATGGATTCGCAGATAATTCGGAAATAGATCTAAAGTAAACCTAGTGGTATTATAACTATTACACTGTAGAAACAGGCCAGGGCTTGGGATATACCTATTCCTGAGGACACGTCTTGCTTCGTCTAGTGCTGGATCGTAAGAGAGCGTGAAAAGCAATTTGTATACCCCACTTCCGCAAGAGTGAGGGTAAAACCCGTACTTACCATACCCGCCCGTACCGTACTGGATACGTCACAACACTCCCCCCAACTTTATGAAAAAAGGACCTTACCAAGACTGGGGGTTATCTGCATGAGAGGGTCAGCAACTACAAGTCGCTCCACAGAGATGGTCCCTCTACCAGATGCGGGTTTCTCTCAAGTACTGTTTTTCACTACCTTAGTCCGTGGTCAGGATTTTCCCAATTAGAGCTATTAGCCCTACTTCTGGCCGTCTTCTTTGTCGCAACTGCTTGGATTCTGTTGCTTTTCAGTCATGAGCCACAGACCCAATGACTTCTACTTTACTGGATTGGATAAATACCCAGCGAGTTATAAACCCAGCTAGAAACCAATAGATGAAGTGTTTTCTTGGAGAAGGCTAAATTCTTCACTCTGTAAGTATCCGGCGAGTTATAAACCCAGCTGGAAACCAATAGATGAAGTGTTTTCTTGGAGAAGGCTTAATTCTTCACACTGTAAGTATCCGGCGAGTTATAAACCCAGCTGGAACCCGCTAAATGAGAACCAGTGAGCTTAAAGCCTGACTGACCTCTACTGGGACTGGTACAGATGTTTCCCATTGGCCACGGAGATTTCCAACACATGTTCCACAGTAGTTCCTCGAAGTGCTGCCACCGCCTCGGCCACTGTGGATATCTGACTGGGTGACGATACTCTGGATCCAGGTGCTGGAAAATAAGGAGCATCCGTCTCCAGGAGAAGGCGACTATCTTCGACATTTTGTAGAGCCGCGATCTGGTCCGGAGAGAATGTCCTAACCTTGTTGGTGAACCCAAAGTATGTCCGTGGGAACCCCTCTAGCCACCGATCCTGGACATACCTGTTGCCAGTGAAGCAATGCAGATGTATCGGATGATGCGTCCGCACATACCTCTTCAGGACATGGAGGAGCAGGAGAAACGCTTCTGTACCGCAATCCCCCTCCATTCCACGGCAGTGAATCACTAGCACATGTCTATCTTCCAAGAACGGTAACATCTTCTCCAACATCTCGACTTGATATGCCCAGTACTTCATGGGCTCTGAGTGATCAAGTCCAACCTCCCCAAAAACCGCCACGCGAGGATTCGCTAACAGGTTCTGGAACCTTCCCACTGCCTGATTAACCCGAACAACGCTATAACGCGCATGACGTGGATGGATACCCACCCCAACGGAGATGTATTGCGGCAAATCACGCAGGTGCTGATCCGTCGGGTAGGTTTCTGGGTCACAGTAGATAGAGACGCCCCCTACAAGGGATGTTCGCCTACTCTTCTCTACCGGAACTGCATCCATCATATCCTGCATTCCCCCTTGCTGAAGCTGTAACCTGTGCAGTGTCCTGTCAAGGTGGAAATGGGCGTCAAACGCTTCAGGATACTTAGGCTGGATTGGTATGGCCTCGGCAACCGGCTGTGCATCTTCAGGGGCCTGGAAGTTAAGTACCCAATAGGCCCTCTCTTCCTCTGATAAACTAGCTGCAAGGAGTAACAAGACCTTCCAGTGCAGTAGCGCACCAAAAGAGTTGCACGGTACCAAGGTAACTTTCTCTGGAATAGGCTCATGAAGGAATTTACAAAACTCCTTCATAGCTGCCTCCTGCCGCTCCGAGATTGATGTGTTGTCCAGTGTGCTAAGCATCTTCTGCACCACAACAAACGCCACCAACTCCTCCAGCGTAACTGGTTTACCTAAAAGCCATCTTCCCGCCTGACTTAGTGCACTCCTCCTCCCTCTGAGTAATCGCTCATCAGTAGAATCCAGCGTTTCGCTGAATATGGAAGGGATGTGCACAATAAAAGCATGGGCTTTTAAATACTTCGCCCTCTCCATACAACCCGGCACCCAGCATGTCTTTTCCATCCCGCGATTCCTACGTTTCTTCTCCCCCTCCCGGCGCTCTTCAGCCTTCTCTTTGGCGTGGGCAAGGAGATCGCAGGTCTTAACCCTTTTAAGCACTGGCATGGAAATTATCAACTCTTCTCCCTTTCCCACCGGAAAATTCCTTTTCAAAATCCCCACTGGGTACTCCGGGTTTTTTATCTTTACTGTACGAGCAGGCTCCACATCCCGATGACTATAAGCCTTCGGACGTGAGTCCGCCCACTGGACCCGATGAGACCGATCCTCAGAAGAGCTATAAGCCCCTTCTGACCTTGCACCTGTCTGGAGTGATGTCCGTACAGAGTACTCCGGGTTCTTCATCGGTACATGGCGAACGGGCTCCTCCACATCGCGACGACTATAAGTCTTCGGACGCGCACCCGCCGACTGAAATCGAGACCGGTCCTCAGAAGAGCTAGAAGCCCCTTCTGAACTTGCCACTTGCACTTTCTCTTTCTGGAGAGTTGACATTCTTGAAACATCCAGGGTGGAGCTACAAGCCCTCACCGCTGTTTTGTCCTGCAATTCAGAAGTACGGTCCTTGGGTGGACTACCAGTCACAACCGTGCCGTCAACTTCCATGGGCTTGGCCTCTGTAGGGCGATCCGCGGTTTGACTACAAGTCACCACCGTTTCCTCTTCCATGGGCTTGGCCTCCGTACTTGTGGGAGCTTTCCTTATTTCAGGAGTATGAGAGGCAGATTTCAGGAGTCGAGGCGACCTACGAGGACTTCCTGCTGTACTGTTACTGTTAACGGGTGAGGCCAACAACTTTTCCTCATCCAAATCCTCATAGTCCAAGACTTCATCCTCCCCCGGTGCTTGTAACAATTCTGCTACTTTAGGGTATCGGATATCCCTCTGTCCCCTAGTTGGATCATATTCCTGCTGTTTGGGTGGAGGTAATGATGGGAGCTTCCATACGTGAGAACTTATCCAATCACGGCCGACCAGCTAGTACGTCTCTAGTGACTGTGCAGTTTCCTTCAGCCAAGCGGTGTTAGGCTTTACGTTCCGCCGTCCAGGCTTGTTTGACTGTGATTTTACCAGAGCTACCATCCGGCTGACCACTCCCAATAAAAGCTCCACTTCCTTTTTTCCCCCACAACAACTTGGACACAATGCCAGTTTCTTGACAAACTCTCCTGCCGGTCTATACACCTGACCACGACTAAGGTAGTCTTCAGCTACCAACAGAAAATCTTTAGTGGATTTAGCTGATGCCATATCTGCTGATAGAATCTGAAACAGAAATTCTAAATTAGCATCTTAACATTTTTGTTTACAGGCCCTGCACTTGTATTTATCTATTTCAAGCGCCTCTGTCGCCGTTACATTGACACATGATCCATGATACCACTCCTCACAGAAATCACACTGAATCATGAATCTACCGCTATACGGCTTCCTGCAAACACAGTACTCTTTATTATCCACTTCACTTTCTTGTTCTGGAGTTCCGGATGTCTCTCCCCTTTTAATTTTGGCAATTCATTCTGGGAGACTGCGATCTCTACATGGCATCATCCTATCGTGGTTTACTATCGATACAGAATTGCGCAAACGTACCTGATACAGGTAAGCCGACAACTTCTTTACGATAACCGCTGGGCCTTTCCAAGGTGAACACAACTTACGAGCCTTGCCCTTTAGAGTTGCAGTATCTAAAAGATATATTACATCTCCTTCTGAATATGGGCGCTGTAAGATCCGTAGATCATAATAGTGCTTCATGCGTTTCTGAGAAGTCTCCAATGTGGACCTAGCTGACGCATGAGCTTCTTTCATGGTTTTAACCAAATCTGCCACGTAAGTTTCACAATCCTCATGTTTATCATGCACATTTGGAAACATGAGTTGCGCTGGGGTAGTAACTTCTCGGCCCAACATGAGCATATTTGGGGTAAAACCAGTACTCCTGTTAACTGAGGCTCTAATTGCTCCAGCTATCTGTTGCACATGCAGATCCCATTTCATTTGAGATTTCCCCAAAAAACACCTCACAGCATCCATCAATGTCCTGTTAAAGCGTTCCACTTGTCCATTTGCAGAAGGCCTATAAGGTGTAGTTCTTGCCTTATGGATATGAAGTGCTTTACACAATGCTTCAAACAGTTTACTTTCGAAATTACGCCCCTGATCAGAGAACAACTGTAAAGGGAACCCAAATCGAGAGAAAAACTCGTCGACTGCTGCCCGAGCAGTTATTTCCGCTTTCTGTGAGGGTAATGGTATGCATTCCACCCATTTCGTGAATTGATCTACCATCATCAGGCAGTGTTCATTTCCTCGCTTGGTCTTGGGTAATGGGCCCATGAAATCAATGTGCACTCTCTCCATCGGGGCTCCAGCCTGATACATAGTCATTGGGACCCTCCCGTAGTGTTTGTTCTTCTTATTCTTATTGCACACGGGACAGGTTAGCACAAAGGTTTCAGTGTCCTTGGACAATCTTACCCAAAAGAACTTTTCCTTCAACTTTGCTTTAGTTCTAGCCACACCTTGATGACCTGATGATGGTATATCGTGATGCCACACCAACGTTTGTTCTTGAAGGCTGTTGGGTACCACTAGTTCCAGATCTTTACTGCTCAGTTTCTGTTTAAACAACACACCATCCGATAACTGGAACAGTTCTTTATTCACCCAGTAGTACTTGGCTTCTGGACTGGCTAGGAATAAAATTCCTTCATCAGGCTCATTGCCCTTTAACAGCCACTCGATAATAATGGTCAAATCTTTATCCTTACTCTGCTCAACCTGTAGTTCTTCCAGGGTAAAACCCCAACACGTAGGTATTTCTGCAGTACTTTCTTGCATCACCTTTACATTACACACTTTAATGCACTGATCACTCACGTTGATGATATCAAAATGAGCCTCACTCAATCCTAAATCCTCATTATGGACTAAACCATTATCATTTACTTGCGCACTGAAACTGGAACTTGTACTTGATACAGTTTCCACCAAAACCTTCTTCACCTGGTTCTTTGTGAAATTTGACAAATTAACTGCATCATCCACATTTTCAGTGAAACTACCCCATTGCTCATCCGCACGTTTGCAGTAATGACAACCCCCACATGGCAAGTGCTCTGGACGAATACCCGCTACGTAAAACGAACAGGGAACCAGATCATCAGGCCTTCGGGATAAACTGTCTGCATTGCCGTGTTTCTTACCCGGCCGATGTTGAATAACCATGTGGTATTGGGACAACTCTTCAATCCATCTAGCCAACTGTCCTTGGGGATCCTTGAACTTCAGTAACCACGTCAGACTGGAATGATCTGTTCGCACTGTAAACATTTGCCCCAGCAAATAATACCGAAAATGACTGGTAAATCTTACAATGCTCAATAGTTCCTTTCTGGTTGTGCAATACTTTCGCTGTTCTGGGGTTAAAGACAGACTGCTATAAGCAATAACTCTTTCTTCCCCGTTTTGCAACTGGATAAGTTCAGCACCAATGGCCACGTCTGAAGCATCTGTATCCAAAATAAATGGATCTTTACTGTTTGGAAGGCTCAATACTGGCGGATGAGTAAGTGCCTTCTTTAATGCCTCAAAAGACTCTTGTTCTTCCTCATTCCACCGAAATTTATTCTTTCCTGTTAAATTGTATAAAGGTTGAGCCAATTGTGCAAAGTCCTTAACAAATGAACGATGGTAATTAGCCAATCCAAGGAACCTTTCTACATCTTTCGATGAAACTGGAACGGGCCACTCCGCAACTGTCTGTATATCTTTTGAAGTCATCTTCAGCTGGTTACTGGTAACTGTCCGGCCCAAAAACTCCACTTCCCGTTGAAAGAGAATACATTTCCGGGGCTTCAACTTTAAACCGTGTTGTCTGAATCGACGTAAAGTGTCTGTCAAGTTTCTTAAATGACTATCAAAATCTTGACCTAGGTCCAGGACATCATCTAAGAACGCAAGCACCGTCTTCCATGTAAGCCCACGCAATACCAGGTTGATAACCCGGGAAAATGTGGCGGGAGAATTGCTCATTCCAAAACCCATACGCACATGTTCAAACAACCCATATTTGGTCACAAACGCAGTCTTCTTTCGATCTTCAGGATTGACCAGAACCTGCCAATAAGCGGAATTCGCATCCAATTTTGAAAACCACAGGTTTCCCGCAAGGGTGTCTAGGCAATCCTCAATCAACGGTAATGGAAATGTATCTTTAACAGTCACATCATTCAAGGCTCTGTAGTCGATACACCACCGGACCGAACCATCTCTTTTCCGTATGAGAACTGGTGATGACGCCCAATCAGAAACAGATTCTTGAATAACGCCTGCATCTAGCATTTTTCTTAAATGCCCTTCTTCCTCATTTATAAAACAAGCCGGTGTTCGTCTCATGCGCTGCTTAATTGGCTTTGCATCTCCGGTATCGATTTTGTGGTCGATTCCCGTAAAAGTTCCCAAATCGAAATCATCTTGTGCAAAGACATCCTGATATTCCGATAAGCATGCATACAATTTCTGGCTTTGTTCTTCATTGAGGCATGTAATGGATGACTCATAAAGGCCTTTAAGATGTTCTGGAAGGCTAGTTTTAGATTTCCCATCTGTTTCTGGTGTTGGGAGCTGATAACAAGATGTCTTCATCTCCCCTAACTGGTTCTCACTTACTGCGGAGACATTTAACCCTGAGTTACTATAAGAAACATCAGGTTCTTGTGACCCTTCAAGGTAACTAAATACCTCACAAGCCATTGCAATCAACGTGTTCTTCCTCAATGTTGCAAAAGTCTCTTTAACATTGATGAAACACACCAATGGATCCCTGGTGGCTGCCATAACTGTCCTTGGCATCAGAACTTTAAGTGTCCCCAACGATTCGACAACGTAGTCACTGGGCATGGGTGCATCTAACTTACAAGGCAAGCGTACCACCGAATAAGGTGGCACCACCACTCTCTTTTTCAACATCACTCTAGCCACCGTCGGCTTCCCTTCTTTGAAACTAGAGCTAACTGGTATTCTTTCCCCATCCAGTATCAACGTGTCTGATTGCATATCTAACAATACTCCTAGATGATGCAAAATGTCATGCCCTAAAAGCATTTCATCGACGATTGGAGCCACATAAATCCTTTCTTTGAAGCAACGGCTGCCCAATTTCATACTTA
Organism: Dreissena polymorpha; assembly: GCF_020536995.1. Taxonomy (NCBI): domain Eukaryota; kingdom Metazoa; phylum Mollusca; class Bivalvia; order Myida; family Dreissenidae; genus Dreissena; species Dreissena polymorpha. Next base: position 94,734,073 of record NC_068361.1, on the reverse strand, counting down.
TAGGTGCTGTTATGAACCCTTTAAGAGCCGTTTCTGCGTCAGCCATCTGCATTACTACATCTTGGACCTTTTTCGGAGCTTTCTTCAACTTATCATACATTCTTGAAGAAAGAATCGTAATTTCTGCCCCCGAATCCAACTTTGCATTCAGTAATAAATCACCAACCGTGATTTGCACTACAGAAGAACCTGCCTGTACCCGGCATATCTTTATTGAGTAACTTGGCCCTCCAGAGCTTGTCCCCTGCTCAGTGGACTCCTTATCTTTACCGTCGTCACTTTGACGCAAACTGGACTGTATTTCCTGTTGACTCACTGGATCCTTCTGCATTTGCTTTTTCCGTGTAGGCGAGCCACAGGCCCCACCTACAGGACTTCTTACTGAAACTGGCGGAGTATACTGTGTGCTATTCTGACTACTCCCCTCCTCAGCCTGTTTTGGTACTTCTAACATGTTTGGCGAGTCAAAGACCCTACCGCATGAATCTGTAACAGCTGATTGATTCACTTGTGGTCCACAGTTAACTGGTCGTTTAGGAACATCAACGCTCTTTATACTTTGATGTTGTTGGTGTTTTTGCTGAGATATCATCTGTTGGGATTTCTTGAAAACCTTTGGCGAGTCACAGACCCTGCCATTAGAAGTCGCCCCTATCTCTCTCTTCCCAACCGACCTTTCTGGTAGACCATCAGTCTTCACTTTTGTGGGCTCGGACGTGTGGTCTTCCCGTCCAGCCCCTTGTCGTTTAAACGTTCGGTCTTATATCCTTTTTTCTTCAACAATTCCTGAAATTGTATACAATCTCTCTTCCGGTGACCCATCCTTCCACAGTGAAAACATGGCCCCCATCTTTGTGGCTTCCCACCAGGCTGTGTCTCCTTTACCCCGGCTGAAGGCCCCCATCTTTGTGGCTTCCAACCAGGCTGTGTCTCTCTTACCACGGCTGAAGGCGGGGTAATGTTCATTTTCTTGGCAAATTCTTTCAAAGCAGATGCTATAAGCTCTTCTGTCTTTGCTTCTGAAGATGCCTGCACCACATTTACTGAAACGTCTTCTCGGCCCCGTCTGTTCTTTTTGCCATCTACAGCCAGCGATATGTATTGGTGCTGTTTAACCAGGTCGAGAGCTTCTTCCATGCTTAAAGGATTTTCTAAACAAGCATGCTTGGCTGCCTCTCTGTCATTACAACCCTGGCAAAACCGGGAAATCGCTTCTAACCGCATATGGTCTTCTGGAAGGTCCGTAAACGCTGGTGTGGCTAAAGTAAGCACACGGTCAGCCCAGTCTTCCAGCGACTCCTCATGCCCTTGAACAGCCTGACGGAACTTAGCCTTCGACGTCTCACGAAGTTCCTTGGTACCGAAACGAGACTCCAAGGACTTCATTAAACGACGAAATGAATAGCGTTCATTTTCTGTTGTAGTAATAGTGAAGAAGTCAAGAGCCTTGCCCTCTAAACTCCACAACAGATAATCTTTACATTCGTCTTCCGACCAATTCATCACCCTTTGAAAACTTTCAAACTTTCGCTTAAAGGATAGCCAACTGGTTTTCCCATCATAACGCAACGCCTTCGGATGTTTTCGAGGATCACCCTGTCTTCGAGAGCTACGTTTGTGAGAATAAACTCTTTCTTTATGTGACCTTGACCTTGATTCGGAGTCTGAGCTTGATGACCGACGTGAATGTGCCCTTCTTGTGTTCTTTTTACTTTTCATGTGTACTGAGGGACATCTATGTGGTATTACACTTCCATCTGAATCAGAACTGGACGACGATCTATGCCCTTTTACTTTTTTACTTCTTGATTGTCGTCTGTTTGTCCTGGGTGTAACTGTCGACCGGTTTTTAGATGATAATAATGGAGAACTGTAAGTCCTTCCATTATCTTTGCTTCCATCTCTTGTTGGTGACTTCCGGTGCTCTTTGTCGCTATAAGTCTTAGACTTCCGAATACTACGTTCAGACCTTCTTTTATCTTCTGGTGACTGTGATCCACTGGATGATGGTGATCTAAAAGACTTAAGAGGCTAATTTCGAGCTCCATAACTCAACCTGCTTATATTGGTCTCATGGCATGTAGATTTTAATGAAGATATACATGTATTATGCTTTTTATGACATTTTGTACAAAGGCTATTGACAAACCTGTCTACCATCTGGCAAGGTGACTGACCTGCCCTTAACTAGCTCCCCTACCCAGGGTCCACTGAAAGATTTTCAATAAATAAAGTGGTTAACAAATAGTATTAGATACGTATTGACCATTCAGACTACCTACACATTGCATATGAACAGCAGCCAAATGCGTGACTATAATGCAATTCAGCCAGAGGTTGGATTTTATAATATATATATTATTACATCATTTTTCAAATTTTAGCTGGTGAAGACTATTTACTGAAAATAGTGACAAGTCGATATGCGCGTTTATGCCTCTTTACTATATGTAGAAGCATTTTAAGGACATTAACCAGCCATACAGACAACAAAGGACAAAACTGTGTGAGAAACCATATTACACAGAAATTGACACATGCGCAATTGAAAATGATTTGACATGCACTGGTATTAAGTACTGTTAAATCCAGGAAAGACATATTACACAACATCATGGTTGGACTTCAAAGTATTGCTTTTAGGGTACGAAATGATTCTCTTCCATGCTGACCAGTAAACACCGAGTTCAAATTTTAAACAAAAATTACATATTTTGCACGAATGAATAAATGTTCTCAAGGTGTTTTATACATGCGTTTTACAGACCCATTCCCAAAGCGAAATGGTTAAAAATCCCATTAAAAAAAAAGTCACCATTATTTTTTTTAAAGACGTATCTTATGATTATTGTTTCTCACTTTTAATTCAATAACATCTTACAAAGTTAATAACTAAAATGTACACAATATTTGTCTTATTATTTTAAATTAGTTTTTCCAAAATATGTTGTTTTTTGTGCAAACAATTTGTAATCCCCTAATTTCATTTTCCTAAAATGGCCACGAAAAACCCTGGTAGAACAAGAATGTGTTTGTCAGAAACACTATATATGTCTTATTCTGCACCGCTTTGATTTTTTTTGCCTTTGACCTTGAAGGATAACCTTGACCTTTCACCACTCAAAATGTGCAGCTCCACGAGATACACATGCATGCCAAATATAAAGTTGCTATCTTCAATATTGCAAAAGTTATGGCAAAAGTTTAAGTTGGAGCAAACAAACACACACACAAACCAACCAACCAAACAACAGACAGGACAAAAACAATATGTCCCCCACTTAAGTTGTGGAGGACATAACAATAATTTCAAGTTATATACTTGTAGCTTCGTGTACACATAAAGATACATTTATAAGAAATGTTTCCAAAATTGTTTATTTAATTAAATTGCAATATCATTTAAAGTAATAACTGTCAATAAATAAATCAAATAAATAAATAACAAAAACAAATTAGTCATAGCACTTTAGAATTCAATAGTAACTTAATTGTTTTAACTGCAATTCATTAAATATTCACAAGGAAAGTTCAAGCTTTTAATCAAATAACAATTCCTTTGCAAAATGTCATACCTTGACAATATAAGCCATTGTCATATGTTTAGCTTGCTCAATCTCCTCTTCCTCATTAATGTCAGCTCTGTTCCTTTGCAAATTCGCAATGTTGCCATCATAATGCTCGTCATATAGAGGCACATATTCCACTGTCAACTGAGCATCTTCGTACGACTTGTGTGGCAAACCACGCCATTCTGAGGTATAACAGAAGAGGCATAATCAGTGTTCTTCAGAAGCACCAGCAGCTGGCGATGTCACCGGTTACATTCAATCTAGATGCAGGCTACTTTAAATATCAATTGAAATAATGCAAATAAACCCGTTTGATTGCTTAGTTGTCTGCTACTTTGAAAATATAACTGGCTTTTGAATTTTTTTGGAGAACACTTGCATAATGTGATTTTTTTTTTTTTATGAAAACAGACATTCAGTTGGTCAATAAAAATTCACCACTGTTGACATCAATGATTGAATTTGACAAGCCTTCTGTAACACAAGCGAGGAGTTTATAGTAGAAATGAAAATCGTGTAATTCACTGAAAATGTTTTATGTTTTTTGAGTGACCTAAAACCCTTCTTTAACACAAGAGAATGTTGTACTCTTGTGTATGGATTATTTTATGAGGGACACAATAAATGTTGTACAAATAGAACATACATAATTGAATTATAAGGAAGAAAATAAAACACAGTTTGTGAGACAATACACATTTAAGGAATATCTAAGTAAGTATGAAATACACTTGGTAATGAAACGTTTGTGAAAAAATCATTTGTGAAACAACTAAACTAAAATTCTGTTCCACAAGAAAACTTCTTAAAAACATGAACTATTCAATAATAAACAGACATATAAATCAAATATTTATTTAAAAGGTAGCTCCAGATAACTTTAATTCAATAAGTATTTTACTTTCTGTTTAAAAATTAAAAAAATCATCTCCAGAATTTGCCATCAAATAGTTCACAGACGAATATACATGTACCATGGTCTGCTGTAAAACTATATGGTCAATAAATTGTGATAAATTTAGTACATCAACACTGCGTTACAAAGTAATTTTCTTATATTTTGATAAAAAAAGCAGTATATGCTAAAATAATAAATAGAGCATATTGTCTTTTTTTGGATAATACCATGAATTATTTTCTCAGTAAGGTGAGAAAACTAATATTTCCAAGAGCGCTTAAGCGATATATATCTGAAGCACTGAAAGTTGATATTAGAGTTATATGTCATCCATGTCAAAACCAAATAAATATGAAATGCACCCACTAAGTTTCTACCTAACCATAGACAACGTAGGTAATCAAAAGCACCATGGAAGACCATAAACATATATTTAAATACATCCATAGACAGTAAAATGTTACTGTGATGATATCGATATTTGGCTCTTAACAAGCTAGTGTATGTCCTCTCTTAAGGTTTATTTAACACTTATGACTAATCTATTTTTAACATGTCACTTCGTTTTCCACTACTGTCCTTATTAAAGGCAGATTTTTAGAACAAAATATCATCGTTTGTCATGAAACTTAACATTGAACCCAAAATATCCAAATTAAGTTTCCATAACTGTACTTACCAATTCTTGCCCTTGGATCAGCATGTCCCTCTGAAAAGTGACTCAATAGGTCCAGCACCTTCTCCTAGAAGAATATATCAATCCAGCTTTACTCATTTCAACTATCAGGTTATCCTGGTCATTTAAGGAAAAATGCAATGTTGGGATTGGGCATTTTTTGCGCCAAAAAGTCCACTGATTTGGGAAAAAAGTATTTATTAACTCTTTATTACACTTTAAATTATAAGAAAAAGATGTAATTTAAATAAAATTGAGATATAATAATCATAAGAAAATTCTAAAAAAATAAATATTGTTTTGAATTGAATATTTTTTTCAAATTGTTTTTGTTACCAATTTGCTTTGGGAATGGGTCGGTTTAATGGATCCGTAGATAAACCAGGAAAAGGCATGACTATCAACATCCTTCACATATATAAATATAGTTCAAGTAAGGAATCAACCAATAACTGTAAATTAATAAAAAAAACTTTACAATCTAATGACTCACTAACTTATAGAAATTACAACTAGCATGATCATAATTGGCCCAAAATTACAATTTCCCCTAAAACATTTTTTTTTAAATCACAGTCTATTATTAGTATTATAAAAGCTTTCGGGGAAGAGGTGTTTTGAGCAATATAATTTGTAATAATACAATACTATTAGTATATGCTTCTTGTTATGTGTGATGAGTATCACAGTCTTATTCAGTCTTAATATTGCAAACAAGACTTTGACCTTATTTATATTTGCAACAAGCGTATGTGTATAGCAACTTTTATCCTTAAACCGCAGTATTCCCAGTTCAGACTCAAACCCATAACCCATAGGTAAAACAAGAGCACTGCATAACGGGTGCCACGCTCGGCTGCAAAAGCTTGTCACAGTGACCTTGACCTTTGACCTAGTGACCCAAAAATGGGTGTGGCGTGTAGAACTCCTGAAGGTGCAACTACATGTGAAGTTTCAAAGTTGCAGGTGGAAGCACTTTGATTTTAGAGCAAAATGTGAAGGCTTTAGCACGACGCGGACGTCAGACGACAACGGACATGATGAGCTGGCTATGACAATATCTCCGGTTTTCTCCGAAAACAGCCGAACTAAAAATGCACTAATCAGTTCTAAATATAATGCATACAGGTTTTATAACTCACCACATTTGGAGGTCCATGTAGTTTTATTGTTTCAGACCGCTCAAAATTTTCAGTATTACACAATAGAAACCCTGAAAAGTATTATTCCTTGTCTAAAGTAAACAACACAAAATTCTGTCACATAAAAATAGTGATTTCTTTCGTTTAAATTTGGGTCCGGTAGGGGGACCCATTCCCAATGAAAAAAGTATTTTTTTTCCCAAATGGGATCTCAAAATTCCCAATTGAAGGTTTCCAAAAAGAAATTTTGTTTCATAAGAATAAACATGTCAATTATTTTCAAGTCCAGCTCTATAAATTTAACTTTGGAAAATATATTGAAATCACTTTTATTATCAATTTCAAAGTATTTGTAAGCATAAAATCAAAAACATTAATTTCTCAAATTTAATCAAAAGAACACGATGTTTCCCAATTAAAAGGGACCCAGCCCAAAATGGTGAAAAAACACACTAAATACATGCACACAATCTGAAGCTTAATTGAAATTCTGCAAATCTCTTCAGAATCATGGATTTCTTTGCAGTCATTATATAGCTATATTATACAGCTATATTAAACTTAATATATTTAATATAAAATAACCATAAACCATAAAATGTGCTTTGTAAACAAAAATAAGTAACATTTTCAGTGAGATAAGTAACAATTAAATTACATTTTAACATTATGAACTGACTTAGACTTTTTTAGGAAAATCCTACTGAGAAACTGAAATAGAGATGGCAAAAAGTCATGTTAAGACCATGCTGAAAGAATTACTTGTTTGTGGTTTATTTTAGGGAAAGTTGAAGGTAGTTGTAATTGAAAAAGACTCAGAAGTCTTTATTACTAGTCCCCAGTATAGAGTTGTAAACAAAGTATTCTGATTTCATTACAAACAAACTCTATTGAAATTTCCAGTTAATACCTTGTGTATTGAGTAACTTAGCAACCCCAAACATTTATTTGTTGAAGGATGGGCCAATCAAATTACATGTATTATTCACTCTTATACTTAGTTTAGTTTAAACATATTTATTCTACCTCGATTGCATTGAAGGTACTTAGTACTTATTTGAAACACACTAGAGTCTGTTTCCTGGGCCTATAACCAGTACTTGGTGTCTTTAAGGGCGATTTTAAGATCAAACCTAACCTCCCGGTCTTTAGGCAGACACCATATCCATTACGCCACGGCGATCACTTTTATACTTACCACCAAGGCCACTTAGAGCTTCATGACTTTTTCTTGTGAAGAAGATATTGTTCACCATATTGATGTTGACACTAAAATGAATCAAAGTTAAAAATTACTTGACACAATGCACACATACAAAACAACAAGAGCTGTCACCATAGGATGACTGGTGCCCCCTATAAACGCTTGATAGAAGTTATGAGCATTTTTCAAAACCTAAACTCAGATTTTGAAACCTAAACCAGACCCTTAGTTCAAGATCAAGGTCACAGGGTTAATTTTTTTGTGCGTATGGAAAGGCCTTGTCCATATACACATGCATACCAAATATGAAGGTTATATCTCAAGGGACATAGAAGTTATGAGCATTTTTTGAAACCTAAACGCAGATTTCTAAACCTAAACGCAGACCCTAAGTTCAAGGTCAAGGTCACAGGGGTAAATTTTTTTGTGCATATGGAAAGGCCTTGTCCATATACACATGCATACCGAATATGTAGGTTATATCTCAATAACATAGAGGTTAAGAGCATTTTTCGAAACCTAAACGCAGATTTCAAACCTAAACGAGGACCCTAAGTTCAAGGTCACAGGGGTATAAACTTTTGTGCGTATGGAAAGGCCTTGTCCATATACAAATGCATACCAAATATGAAGGTTATATCTCAAGGGACATAGAAGTTATGAGCATTTTTTGAAAACCTAAACGCAAAGTGTGACGGAAAGACAGACAGACAGACAGACAGACGGACAGTCTGATCACTATATGCCACCTTTTCTTCGAAAAGGGGGCATAAAAACATTAAAATGAATAAAATTGGGATGAACACCTTGTACATGATTTTGGATTTTAGGAACAGATCCAGGATGAGTCCTCGATTGTTTGCACTTTTAGAACACCACAAACAAAATAACACTATGATGTGGAGAAGATATGTATTGTTAACCATATGTAGAATCAACATTTTTTTTGAATTTATAAAGTTTGAAAGCAGAGTCTGCACGTAATGGCCCTACAGACAAAATGACAGCACAATAACCCAAATGTATCAAGCCAAAACACTTATTTCAGTAACAGTGACCTAAACCACTTGGCCCCAAATGCAATCCCTTGCTAGATCAGCTTGTAACCAACCTACACAAAATCAGCACCATATTAATTTAAGCTATTGAGAGATCTCGGACAACTTTTTTAGCAACAGTGATCGGACCTCAACACAACTTGCCCAAAATGCAACCACTTGCAATGTCTGCATGTCAGCTGGAGACAACAGTACAACAAGTTTTATATGTGGCATAATTCTGCTAAACTAAAGCCAAGAGTTCAGTGCCTTAGTCATCATATGATCCAACAGAGTCTTAGATGGTTCAATTATGTTCAATAATGTATCTGTAGTACTTACAGAGATATTTACTTGATGGCTGCACATTTAAAAATGAGTTCCAACTTTAACTCAAACCTGACTATTCTATGTACAGAGAGGGGCATACCAGCAATCTTGCTAAAGGGCTTACTGCAGTTAAAGGTCTTTGTCAGTGAATATTTATAAAGACCCTGAAAACATATATTGAGTTTTAGTTCACAATCATGCAGTAGACATTTTTATGGAGTTGTTTCATGCAAAAAATTGGTTGAATTCTATCATGGGGCATCATTCTGCTAACGGACGGTCTGAGTTATAAGCCTTGGTGAGTGACCTCCCATTATGTTACCAAAGACATGTGTGAAGTTTTAATTTTATATCTGTAAAAGTTACAGAGATATGTAATTGTCGCATGCCAGAGTTAAACCTAAATTCCAACTTTAATGCCAACCTTATGCAACTAGACTTAAATAGTACAAAAAGTTCCATAGTTATGCTACAAAACTGTACAAGGTTATAGGCCATGGTCAGTAAATGTTATTTATTATCCCAAACACATACCTATAATGTTTTATTTTATTTCAACATCTGTAGTTACATATAGAGATATTTGGTACCTGCACACACAAATTAATAAAATGTTTAAGTACATGTACCGAAAGGTGCATAATTATGCTATCTTGCCGGTCAGAGTTCACAGAGATTGGTCAGGGGCACAATTTTACTTTGTTGAAGGGGAGAATCATGGAACTTGGTCAGTGATCTGAAAATGACTTAAAACAAGTGTGAAGTTTTAATTGAATACCTACAGTGACATGGATATGTTAACCAGCCCCTAATGAAGACACTGACATTTGGGTGCATAGCATAGCTTACACAATTCTATGATTCTACCTAGATATCAAATCTAATAAAATGTTATATGCATTTAATGATTTTATAACAGTTAAAAAACTAACAAGTCTTACATATCCTCACCTCTCTGTGAATAACTGCACGGATTCTGGGGCATTAAACAAAAACCTGTAAAACAAGAAACAATTGGGCCTTGCTCTGTGAGAAGAGGTTTTAATGAATGTGCGTAAAATGCCGTCCCAGATTAGCCTGTGCAGTCCACACAGGCTAATCAGGGATGAACCTTAAGGCTTTTATGGTATTTTTTGTTTAAAGAAAATCCAGTTTAGGCTAATCTGGCCCGACACTTTACGCACATGCATTAAACCCCCTTTTCACATAGCACGACCCAATTATATTGTACAGAAATCATTCCAACCAGTAATCAAATGTCAATTCTCAAGCACATACAAACAAACATACATGCAAAAGCCAGTAAATGAAATACTCATGTTATAAATCCGCATGGATGGTACATGTTAACAGTATGATAGTACATGAATAAATATCTGTGTCTTGCATTTGTTTGAACCTATTTATTTAAACTTTATTGCATTGAAAGCCTATGACTTATTAAAACGCTCGAGTCCCTTTCCTTGTGCTAACAAAACAAACAGTATCTTAAGGGCCCAGGGCCCTCAATCCCTTTTAGGGGAAGCGGGACGCTACCCTCATGAGGGGGAATTTTTGCGGCATTTTGCTTTTGGGGGCATTTTCTACTTACTCTCTCATTATTACATTTGTACATGTTTGCACTATATTATTTCTTTTTTCATAATTTAGTATGTTTGACAAGATTAAATTGAAATAGAATTAAGGTATAATAATCATGAGACACATATTATTAAAAAAAAATATTCTTATTTCAGGGGTAAGATCAAAAGAATGCTCTGACAGTATTGATCAAACATGTGACCTACGGATTGCTAGGCGGACACCATGATTATCCACTACACCATGGCAACTTGCTTTAACAGCTAAATAACAAACATGATGATATGGTGACCATGTTTTTAACCAATTGGGCAGATACATGTGACCTCTAGTGTTCACAACTGTAATTTTAATGTTGCAGACAGACAACAAACCATTGACATTCTTAATAAAAGGTAGCATAAAGATTATAATGTTTGGTAAATGGATCAGAATTGATGTCTTTTTGTTGACCCTATCTGCAGCATACCAATCACAAGCAAATATATATATAAGCTCCTATCTATCTAAATATACTGCCAAGCGCCCTTTAGAGTATTATAGGCAGAGGGACATTATCGAGTGCGTTTCCTGGAAAGAACCAGTACTAGGTGTCTATGGAGGAGATAATGAGAATGCTCCCCGAGTGGGGAGCAAACCCACGAACTCCTGATCGCTAGGTGGACACCTCATCCACTACACCACCGCCATCTGAAGCTCCTTCATTAAGTGGCAGCATAAAAATTCAGGGCCTTATCAGGCTTATGGGCAGTATACCTATCACAAGCCAGCTTAAGTAGAATACTGGAACCAGTGCCTTCTGGGGCAGCAGACAGCACAGTCAGAGTTATAGAGGCTGATGCAGGAATATCATTCTTGCCTCGCTTAGAGGCCTCCAATCTTGAAACAACCTTCATTTTGCTCTTTTTACGATCCTTGGAATACAAAATAAATAAATACAATTAGAGAAAACATGGTAAAGATTTAAGTGATTGAAGGTTGCTGTCGAGGAAGCACTTTAGCGACGCTTTTAGTGTCGTCTGACTACCACTTTGGAGGTCGTGGGTTCCATCCCCCACTTCAGCTCCGTTTTTTCACAATCATATTTTTCCATTTTCTCCACTAATTCAATATCAAGTGAAACTCACATAACATTAAAATCTCATTTATAATATGTGTATATTTTCATGTTTATAAGGATTAATCAATAGAAGCATTACACCGTCAAAAATATCGAACGGAGGGCTAACTACCCGAAATACGCGTTTCCTCCGGACACTATAGCATTTAAAGGAGGTTACAGAAAATATCATCTACAAGAAAACATACCATTTTTTGATACGAAGAATAAGAATATGTTATACAACTCTGGTGCAGATGTGATTTTAACCGTGTAATAATTCTTGGTCGCATTAGGATTTTTATTTCAACCTTCTGTCATCATGCAGTTTGCCTAGAGTAGCCGGCCTTGGAAATTGAAAGGTTACACTGTACTAGATTTGTATGAAACACCCCCTGGGTCCGTGCTTTTATCTGAATAAGGCTGATTCACAGCGTACCTCCCAGAATAATGAAGGAATACATGCTGTTACCATTTACATGAACATCACCGTGCATTATAGTAAGGAGCATGACTATATGTGTAAAAAACTATTTAATTAAGAAACATGTATACAATATATTAAACATCAAATCTTTATCAATAGTGTGTCATTGATGTTTGTTTAAAGTTTCTATATATATTCTCGACGATAAAATTAATATTTGGAATATGTGCAAACTCATAAAATACTTAATTTTCTGTTTGCTGAACAAACTGTTGAAGGAAGCAAAACAAATATGTATACTATTTTTATCATACTAGTGGTATATTTTCTGATTCTTCAGAATCTCCTCATTAATAATTGTCGCATAGATAATCCACGAGGTATTGAACTTTGTCTTCATGCATGTAATCATCGCTTTACGGACACCGCTTCTGAAAAAAATTACATGCTTCATCAGAGCAGCGTTAAAGAGGTATTGCAACGTGTTAGTTGAAAACACAATAAACATGTGTGTGGTTAAAAAGTTTGTTTGAAACCGGACACAATTCAAGGGGCACTTAATACCCCCACACTTCAACAAAAGTTTTATCGATGCCATGTTCTTTTGTGTCTACACGTGCGTGGAGATCAGCGTCTGTAGAATTGAACTCTCTGTCACTAGTTGTAAATAAAATATCCCCCAAAGCTCCAGTAAAAGCGTAATAAACGTTTTCTCACCTTGCACTAACATGCCTCTTCATTTTTATATTGTTGCCAAATGATGATGAAGATGACTGCTTTTATACTATATCACACTGTTTTGCCTTTACTGCATTAATAATTATTTCTTTTCGACACATGTATAATAACTAGTCTCGTCTCCAGCGAATATGTATCTTATGACTCTGATTAGTTATGCTTGTTTTGAATTTGGATTTATTTATTGAATTCTATTTGTTACAGTTTTTCAAACTGCACATCATAGCAACGGATCAAAAGTGCACCTTTAAATTCTCGTATCCTCAGAGTGATAAAAGTGTTACAACGCATTCGTGCATAATTGGGCCGTTTCATAAAAGTTCGTACGGACGTTTTATTTCGTAATAATACTTACGAACGTCGTAAGAAAATCCACGAGTTAAAAAAATATTCTTACGCAACCACACGCTATGAATTCGTAAGATCGAACGCAAAAGTTACGAATGGTCTAGGGCTGTCGTGACGTTCTCAAATATGCCAGATTAAGTGATTTCACGTCTTCACAAGTGTTAAAATAATTAAAAAAGGATTTTATTTGCATTTAATAATAAACAATTATCATGTTTCTCTAGAAATGTAACTTGTCGGAGGAAAAATAATTCAATTTGCCGTGCTATAATTACACGTTGTGTTGTTCACGATTTCCAATCGTTTTACGATTCGAAATGGACGCAAAAATGTCCATTCATGACTGGTGTACACGTCGTGCCGAAAAAAAGGAATACAAAATATGACAACGCAAATCGTAGGTCACATTACTGAAGCTATACCCCGCGTATGTCAGTCCATGCGGTTTGTTAAAGATTTTTCATGGCTTGTGTCGAATACAACGTTTCCATCAGTTATTAAAGCGAGATTATACGATTTTGTCAAATATTTATGTATACAATGTGTTAAATACTTATGATACATATATTTCAATACATGTATAAATTAAAATAAAAGTTAAGAAGAACATGTGTCGAAAAATGAGAAACAATCCAGATATTTAATTATGAAATCGAAAAAGTCTGTACAGTCGAATTCCCCAGCATCTATATCATGCATGTACGATGTGAACCTAAATTTAGTTTAACGGTTCATTTTAAATTCCTGCAATAATAAATATTCATACGACACACGAACATTAAATCTGATCGTTATAAAAAGACGAATGCTTCGGTCATTGTAGGAAAAAATGTACGAAATATCTCTGTTACAATCGGCTCGGAGCGTTAATTTGTCTTTGCTGCATTTTATGAAATTCTTCTTCAATGTATAATCTTTCTTGCCTATTTCATTGTAACATATTTGATCAATATATTTCAGTTAAACACATATTAAAAATTGCAGAATCTCGCTTTAATTGGTCGTCCGAAGTTATCCTTTAATAAAACAAGATAATGCTTTTATAGACGTGTTAAAATTGCAGAATCTCGCTTTAATTGGTCGTCCGAAATTATCCTTTAATAAAACAAGATAATGCTTTTATGGACGTGTTAACCTTTGTTAAGAACTCGGCGCTATTTGTAATAGTGAACTTTCTACAATAGTAACATTAATTTTCAGGGCGATATAATGAACACTTAATGAAGTGACCAACTATAAATTACACAACTGTTAATTCTGGACAACACATAATTGTTTCTTATGGTCTGTTCCCGTACACTTGGTGTCACAAATAGCCGTGTTCCATCCAGAAATTTGACATTAAACACAATCTGTAACAATATAATGTATAGTCTTACAAAATACTACCACTAGATCTACTACTACTTTTTAATTTTTTTGATGATAATAATGAAGACGTCGACGTCGTCGATGATGTTGATGATAAAGATGGTAATGCTTATGATGCTGATCGCTAACACAAAACACATTACAAAATCTGGTGATCTATTTAATATAAGGTTGACACCAATGTTCGTCAATAAGGTTACACATCGTGATGTTAAACAGCAGTGCTTAACACATTTTTGTTAGGCAGTGACACCAGTGTGCGGTGCAACAAGGCCCTTTCCATTTCGCACACGTCCTTACCGAGGTTGGGACCCTTTCTGATATTGAGCTTTTACCCTTTATAATTATTGTAAGACATGAACGATTAAGACGCGTTGCACAAAATACACCAATACGCGAAGAAGAACAATATTTACTACGTATTTGATTTTTTTTCTCTCAATACAAACTTTATTTCAGCATCAATATTTACAAACCATTTATAATTTATTTTCATGTTACCCTCGCAGGTACCATGCTCCGTAAAAATCATTGTATGCAGATTTAAACCCAAAGTCATGTGCATAACAAAAACTGTGCTGTTACACAACGATCTTAATTTATCTTTAAAAATTATTCAAAAATCTAACAGTATCAATTCTATACGATATCGATTCAGTTCGATAATAGACATGATTATTCTAGTAAACATTGATATTATTACCTTTTTCAATTACAAGAAAATTATGTCAAGTTTCTTCTGAATTGGCTGGACATGCAACATTAAAAATGAGTGTTAGACATTTGTTTAAGCAACCAAACGTGCTGCTATTGTTCCGACGACGATCTTTTATTTGAAATTTAACTTTCGAAATGTCATTAAAGTTCGTAATTTGAGTCGTCTTTATACTTTTTAATGAGATTAGCTTCAATAAAAGATGTGTCCTTAGCGTACATGTAGTAAATTAACTTTCATTTGTCCTGTTTGGAAGCCCACGGTGAAATAAGGGGTGTTAACTGTTTGGACATTGAAAATGTTTGGACCATGTTTAGCACGGTAGTATATCCGCATAACTCCATCGAAGGTCGAACTTCTATATAAATTAAATTAATTGTTTCATATGATTGATATTAACCGAAAAAATAATCTGACATTTCCCACGCTGTTTTTGAACGAAAGCGGAAATGCTCATGTGATAAGCCTCCAAGCACCAGCTGGTGCCAGACAGGAGGTTCTTATGCCCGTTTATCCTTTTAAGTTGTATAGCTAAAAATCAGCCTATGAGGTCTAGCTTATGATTCCCATTACTATTGAGAGTTTTTCAGGTAACGTTATGATCAAATGTAATGCAATAAAATATTCATAGGGAATGTGTGGGTATGGCGTTGAGTGGATGACGGTCAAACTATCTGTAACCTACAACGATCATACTTGAGAATTCACCAACGTGGGTTGTATGTAGCTGATCACGATCCCGATCAAATGTTACTAGTTCAAGTTCATAAAAGGGAGATGTCTGACTGGAGCTGGTTGTGTAGTCTGGTACGAAATTGACTACTTATTTTATTAAAACAATACATGCTTGTTAGATATTCGCCGTTCATAACCTTTTTCATTTTTATAGCTCTTATCTCAATGTTGAGCAATTTAACAATCTAAGCGGGTTACCATAGCTTTGGCGCGAATTACGAATAACATGAATGTTAGCAGAAGTATTAATAATTATATTACCAACGCGAAAACAAGTTATACGCCTTAACATGGATTTACGCCAAACTAATGATTCGTACATAACATCTGCCGTGACCTTTCAAATGAAATGATTTGGGAAAAGACAAAAATCATTTTCGCTATTAAAACTATTATAAATAAATCTACATTATTCTGGTGTCTTCATTAAAACAACTGAATGCCGTTGTTTTTCAATAATAATATATTTCATATACTTAATTTTTATTGTCTGGAGAATTTATTTATAATTGTATATTGATTGACTCTGAAAAGGCTTAAATATCAATAGTGACATAACGGTTATTTAATCCTTCACATTATGAATAATTTCTTTTCAAACAAAAGAAAGAATGGGAGTGTGAAGTTGATATAGAAAGGTTAAAACCGTTGCATGGTCTTATTTTGAAGCGACCGGTGCAAAAGTAAACACTCATTTGTCAAATCGTTTTAAGGTGACAGAGGTTTTTTCGATTCTATGGGTTCTACAAGGTGGAAAACGTCCTTCAACGGTACATAATTAACACAACGAACTTCTATGAATAAATACATATCATCGTCGTACAAATTTACTGCGCCCAATTACTTTTACGATTTAATCGACACAGGGTTGTGTTTTTACATTGAATTGAGTACTGGTTGGTCGAAGAAGTATAGGATTATTGTTGTTGTACATTTACTTTGAAATCTGATAAATAAACGGTTTGATCGTGTACCAAATTATACACTCACAATACAAAACACAAGTTTATGAGGGTATCAATTAATTAATCAATACATAATTTGTAAAATATCTATTTAAATACGCATTAATTGTGTGAATTAATTTTAACACAGGCGAAAATTACTTAGCTGGTCAATTTTCGATTAGAAAAGTACAAGAAGGTCCATTTGTAATTTTGGTTTTAATGATGGTAATGATTTGTCAAATATTTGTTTACAAATGGAACTAAACATGTATTTCCTTCTTTTATATGCATGAAATAAAAAAAAAACGGCAATACACTTCTGTCTTTAATTGCGTAATGTCCGTCTAAATAATCTTCTTGATTATTATTTGATTAATCCTAAAGTGGAACCCGGTTATAAGGTAGCTATTTTGATTTTAACAATCATTCCACTTTTGTGTTATAAACAAACATTTCTTTGGAAGGAGATGATAACATAAATCCAATATCGTACTGAAAAGAAAATGCTTTGTAACGCCGCATATGCGTGGTTGCCCATTGACAGTTGATATGCATGTTTTTTTAATAGAACCATTTAAACATTCACATTATGAAGAAGGTATTAATAAGTTTTTAGGGTATAGATACGAACGGTACTTGGTCTTCTTGGTCTTGAACAATAAGAACACTTACATCTCAAATCGTTTCAACTTAAAGTATTTTTTATTCCGTTGGTTTAATCGTGTGATGATGATATATAATACTCTTGAGTGGTAAATCTAGGTGGTGTATATTTTGCATATTTATTGGACAACCTCTCACACGATTATAGAGAATCTTGTTCATAATCAATTTTCTGTGTATATGGGTCTATTTCATAAGAGAAACTTATAACCAGGGGCAAGGTTTATTTAACTGCAAACAAAAAACAACTGACAATGACGCATGACGAGCACGCAACAGTATCAAGCAGGAGGGGCTTATCATACACTTATATTTTTAAATGCATTTTGCATAGTGTTATAGTAAACAATACACAAAAATGCCCATCCAAACGGGCTCAATTTTTGCTATGCTCAAGCCAGTAAAATATATACGTGTAGGAAAACTAAGGTATATTCAGACGGACAGACAGACGGACTGATGGACGAGCGGGCGGAAGGTCGGACGGACAGACAGACAGACGGCTGGACGGACGGACAGGCCATCGGGCGGGGGAGCGGGCGGGCGGACAGACGGACGGACGGACGGACGGACTGACAGACAGACAGACAGACAGACAGACAGACAGACAGACAGACAGACAGACAGACAGACAGACAGACAGACAGACAGACAGACAGACAGACAGACAGACAGAAAGACAGACAGACAGACAGACAGACAGACAGACAGACAGACAAACAGACAGACAGTCAGACAGACAGACAGACAGACAGACAGACAGAAAGGCAGGCATGCAGGGAGACAGACAGACAGACAGACAGAAAGAAAGGCAGGCAGGCAGGCAGACAGAAAGGCAGGCATGCAGGCAAGCAGGAAGGCAGGCAGGCAGGTAGGCAGGCAGGTAGGCAGGCAGGCAGGTAGGCAGGCAGGCAGGCAGGCAGGCAGGCAGGCAGCTAGACAGGCATGAAGGAAGGCAGGCAGGCCGGCCGACCGACCGACCGACCGATTGACTGACTGACTAACTGATTGGTTAATCATATTTAAGAGCGAACGCGAGATCGGATTCGGGCAGCGCCGGAAGCAGACAAAATTTGAATGATTAATCTTTATTTTATTAAAGATCTCTGACTTTCCAAAATCAACGAATTAATTATTAATGAAACCAACTTTTTTAAATATGCATGTTTAAAAAAATTGTAATTCCAATTTACTTGCATTATCCTCAATAAAATTATAATATTAAAGTGTAACTTAAAAAACAAAATTCTATATATTATATAACGACCCTACGACCAGATATTGTACAGAGGCAGGAAAGAAGCTCGTCACCATAGAGCTGACAATACCATGGGAGGCAAGATGTGAAGAGGCCTACGAGAGGAAAAAGGAAAAGAACACAGAACTCATGGGTTTGTGCAAGCAACAAGGCTGGCGTACTTGGCTATTCCCCGTGGAAGTTGGCGTTAGAGGGTTCTGTTCCCAGTCCTTGCATAGGCTGATGACAGCAGTAAGAACTACCGGTAAAGGCAGGGAGAGACATGTGGCTATCCAGAGACTGAGCCAAGCAGCTGAACGGGCATCAAGCTGGCTGTGGCTGAGGCGAGAGGAGAAGAGCTGGAGGCAATCAACCAACACGCAGTGACTGATCATCACTGTGGGCCCACCGCTATCTATGTTCATGGGATTAAAAGGACAGAAACATTCTAAGACGGTGGCATCCATACTGATGATGTTGGATGAAGAGGAGTCTATAAGTAAGTACAGATAGGTTCGACTGTATTTAAACTAGGTACTTTCAAACTTGCAAATTGAATTCTACTATAACTCCTCAATATATATCTTTTTGTGATACAAACAAAACGTGCATAATAAATCATATATTCATCATTACTGGTTAAATGAAACACTTCAGCAACAATACAAATGCCACATGCTGTCTAACACGGAAAGCCTTCGCGACCCCGAGCTAACAATATAGAGCGCATGTTGTTACACAAGTAGTCGCGCCATGCTGCAAATAATCAAGCGGCAAGTATCGGCACTGGGCAGTCGGTGTTTGTGAAGCAAAAACATTCGTTCTCCAGCAAACAAAAGAAGGTTTCTTCACCGTCGCTACATGTCTTCACCATGACTACGCCGGGGGTTGCAGACGACATTCGAAAGTACAAATATTTCCTTTAGCGGAAATTCACATTCTTTTTGTGGTAGTTTGTCCAAATGAAATAAGAGTAAATAAATATTTGCGTACAATTTACTTTTTATTATTTAATAGCTGCTACATACCGGATGCCAGGTAGCGCATTGAAGTGTTCGTCTATGAACGACTTCCATTTACGCCAGCTCCACGCAGTCTGAGTAAACATTTTTCTCCCGTAAAAATATGAACATGAATTGATTATCAATACTAAATACCGCTTTGGTTTTCATTATCACTGGCATTTTAACGTAACATGCAAAATATGGGCTTATTACATTACATTATTACTTGAATTTATAGGCTAACAATCAATTGAGTTGTAGCTAATTAAACAACATTGCGCGCGTCAGTGATGTGGTTCTCCATTTCCCTCAGTGCGAGTAACTTCTTTTCTTGTGTAACAGCGCCGACAATGTACTTGCGAAGTCGCTCACACGTGCCACAAACGTCCTCTCTCGGTTTGGCTATTCGAATGTGCGGGAGATGCTTTTGAAAGAGGAGATTTTGAGGCGCCGTACACTTCGCTCTTCGCAAGCAGCAATATATTAAGAGGCGTAAATAATGAACTAAACATTCAAACAATGTAGATACACCAACACATATTATATATATATTCTGCAATTCTAATAAAAATGTATAAGTGTCACTCGTCAAAATCGAGTTCATGGACGGCATCATATTGCTGGGTGAAATATTCTGTCAAGTCAGGGTTTTCAACTGCATGCGCCCGATCTCTCTAACACTTATGGTATGGAAACGGTAAATGAAAAGTAATAGGTTAGTGCATCAAACAAGATGCGTAAACTTTAAGCAACATATGTACAAGCAACATAACTGGCTTATTACAAGTAACCAATTTTAATTTATCTTTCAACATGGTCATTTAACTGGTAATCTTAAACTTCTAATCATTTTTTGATAAGTAATTCTAATAAATCATCACGTACATTCATTATGCATCTATACACAATTGACTTAAATAAAAAAAACAATACAGCACTATTCAATGAAAATGTCGCAAAAAAACTCAATATAATAACGATCGTATCCAAGTCACTACATGTATTATACCTTGTTATTTTATGTTAACTTAAGCTGTAGTGCACACTGATGATTTAAAACATTTTGGCAAATACAGTTAAATCTGTTTTGTAACAATAAGCAACAAACCATTGCATTCAAAGAAACAGGATTAATCTGCTTGCCAAATGGTGCGAGCAATATCTCGCACAACTCGCCGTTGGGAGAACACCCAGCACTTGTATGTTGTGTTGCTAGGTATGCAGACATAAAATAGTCCGAGTGATAATCCCAATCACGGCAATTTTTCTCAGAAGAAACGAATATTTTTTAAAAAGCTGCAACAGTCATGTTACACCTTTCTATCATACAATCTGATTTCGGATTATATGCACAAGTTCTTGTTTATCAATACGAAACACTGCCCACACATGTTTGAATAGTTTAGAATCGATTTTTCTGCCTTGGTCTGTATGGAGTTGGGTTGGGAATATAAATATAAGGAATACTCTGGAAACTAGTACTTCCGTCACTGTATAAGCAGTCTGTTTGGGTAAAGCAAACGCCATTTTCCATTTACTGTAATAAGCGCCACACACCAAGATATACTCATTGTTTCTTTTAGTGGTTTTTAGAGGACCCATTATATCCACAGCAAAGATTTGCATCACACGGAGGCTTTAATTTTAAATAATTCATTTTTTTTCTTTTCCAGGACCCTCTAGTGCTTATATCACATTCTTTAAATCATCTAGCAACATCACTTGATATACCAGGTCAATAGAAACGACGTCTAATAGAATCTCCAGTTCGACCAAAATTACCAGAGTAACGCTGAGAATGAAGTTCATTGAATATATGTAACCTAAGTTTAGGAGGAGCTACCAGTAGAAGCACTTCGTTCCCCAGATTGTTTATGTTCTTGTGATATAGGATATAAATAATTATGAATAATATATAAATACTGCTGATGCTGTTCCTGTTCAATTTAAGCGAAGAAGAATACCCATACATATGAAAAATACAGTAGACGTACAAGGCGGCAGAAAATGGAGCTGGAAAAAATCACTTATCGTAGTCTTTTGCTGATCTGTAATCTCTTTCGAAGCTGAACTCAATAGTGATTTCATATGATCAGGCAATACAGAGGTTTCACAAATTAAATTAGAACTTACAGCAAATCAAGGACAATATCCTCAACCGGAGACAATTTTCCAAGTATGGTGTCGGATTTCACAACAACAGTAACATTCTACAGCAATTATGGTTTTATTAACAGCTGTATCAGTAAGTACAGTGTACTAGCGGGTATAATGATAGATTCTGATCGTTGAATGCGGGCACAACAAACAGACTTATACTTGAACTATTCACTTTACCCATGTTTGTTTTCAACATCCTCTGAGGCAACTTAATTGAGGCTTGTTGCATCTCTAAATCAAAGCGCCGTAGGCGCTGAAGGCCTGGGGCTAGATTTAGGGTGCTTGGAAAGAAGTGTAGTGACTAAACTGAAGTAAATGTAAACGGATCCACGCTATTTTGCTGCCAGATACAGTGTACATGTATGCTGATGTTATGAAGTTGAAGGTTTAATATGTTACTCGAGCTTAATATGTCTATCTAGTTTTAAACACTTCGACCTTTAAGCTAAGGTCATTCAATGGTCAAGGTCATCATAAAATAGGTCAGTGGGAAGGTCTTGTCCAAAGGGGAGTTATGGACAAAAATAAAGTAAATCTAATCATGAACCACAAAGTTATGGTGAATGTTAAGTTATTGGGTGCTTTGACTTTTTTGTTCAAGGGCCAAGGTCATCAAGAAATATGTCGGTGGGAAGGTGTTGATCAAAGAAGATTTGTGTACAAATATAAGTGAAAAAATTATTTTGTAGTATGGAAGTTATGGCAAAAGTATAATTTTTCGGACAGACAGTTCAGAAACCATATGCCTGCCTTCGGGGCATAAAAACAATGTATGTATGAAAAAGTTTAAATTAAATATTAGATTTATGGTTGTATTTTACAGACAAACTTTTTCAAGAGATGAAGAGGAAGATTCATAAGTAAGGCTAGGTTTCTTTAACTGAAGTGTTAATCGGATGTCAAGCTTCTCATTTATGCTCTGGACAAGCAGTATCAAGTGTTGACAATAGCACTGCCAACGGGTGCAGGACGCTGCAATACAAGTGCTTGACACAAGTTTCAAATCCAAAAACAGGAATAGTTTCCTCATGTCAATAGAAGTAGGTCATCACATAATCATTCTACTAGAGTGTTGAATTTCAAGTTGAAAGCTTATAATGATTGAGAAATTGAAGTCGGAAAAGGGGAATAACTCTTACAAAATGGTTAATAGTTGTCTTCTGTTGTCAGTAGATGAAGGTGTTGATATTCTACAGGTGCATAGACTTCGAAGTTGAAAGCTTCGATAGTGTTTGAGAAATTGTAAGTCGGTAATAACTAGTAAAATATGAAGGATAAAGTTATGTGCTTTTGTCAGAAGTTGCATGTCATCATATTATATAAGTATGCAGACTGTCATGTTGAAAGGTTGGACAATGTTTGAGAAAATTATGTTTTTTGTTGAGAATTTGACAATATGTCCTAATATGTACTAAGTCAAAACAACGGCAGATATTCCATAAATATAGGTCACATGGTAACCAGCCTTGTCAGTATGGACTTAACAGGCGAAATTGAGCAAGAATTGTAAGTTTGAAGAGGATATCTTTGATAGTCTTTGCGGAAATTGACATTTACAGACAACTAAACAAACGTGAACACGTCCAAACGTCCTGGCTATGACAATAGCTCTTGTTTTGTTCTAAAAGTCGAGCTAAAAAGGGAGATATTAATTAAGTTATGTGTGACTGGTAGACTATTTTCAGTCAATATAATAACAATGATGGCATTTTGAAAGGAAAGTGCTATTGATAATAAAATGTTTAAAAAATGGTTTTGAGATCAATCTGAAGGCAGGGCAAAGTTACCAATACCATCATAATAAATGAACAAGTACTTAGTGCTGAGATCAATTTAATGAACACAATGTATCAACAACCTGTAGAACATTGAAGGTAATTGTTTTTAACATCAAAGCTTAATATAACTTGACATAATGAACTATTAACTAATAATCTAGCTCTACAAAATGATTTTAAAATGTTTGGAACAAGAATGGTATCATGCAATTCTCGTCCTTTTGTGTGAGTATTAACATATGTACTGTAAATGTACAAGGGCTAAATAACAAAGACAAATGCACTAAAAGTTTCAAATGGTTAGACAAAAAAAAAGTAATATGTGTCTTTTTTATACAGGAAAGTCACCTAAAACATACATTAGCAAAAACATTGAAAAGTGGTTGGGACGGAGATATTAGCGGACAACATACAAATAAACAAGGCATCGCTTGTCTGAGTAAAAGTCATACAGGAATAACAGTGGATTACTTGAACGAAATAATGATTGGCAGACAAGCAAGTATAGATATAAAAATACACGAAACACAATTAACATTAATGAACGTTTACGGTCCGAACATAGATGAATCCAAATGTTATAATAAATAACCAAGATAAGAACATTATAGTCGGAGAGGATTTCAATAATGTTCTTAACCCATTATTAGAGATAAAAGAAATGGAAATCTTTATACTCACTCCAAAAAAAGAAACATTTTGAATAACATAATTGAAAACTACAATTTGATAGACATATGGCATACAGTTAATCATAATGAAAGAAAATTCACCTGGCACTCAAACACAAAACCAGCAACATTTTGGAGATAAGATTTTTTTAAATATGCGAGTCTATTTGCAACATTATCGACACATGCAACATAAAACCAGGATTTATGACTGATCACTTGATAGTTGAACTTAAACTGCATGAAATACAACCTGAAAGAGGCCCAAGGTACTTTAAAAGTAAATAATAAATTCTGAAAAGATACACAATATCAAACACAAATATAACAGGTAATAACCAATACAGTTTAAGATAACAAAGATGCAAATCCAAACACCTTATGGGAAATAATTAAAGGCAAGATACTTAACACAACAATAAGATGCACGTCATCTAAAACAAGAGGGCCGTTAGGCCCTAAGGCGCTCACCTGAGAGCAAAAGGAACTAGACTATTCTGGACAAATGCAAGCTGATTCATAAAGATTAGACCAAAAAAGTGACTTTCAACATGTTTTTTTTATATTTGACCTAGTGACCTAGTTTTTAAGCTCATATGACCCAGTTTCAATCTTCGCTAAGATTTAATTGGGACAAAATAATGTTTTGACCAAGTTTCATGTAGATTGGCCAATAAATAAGGCTTATATAGCGTCAACAAGTTTTCACTAAAGCCATATAAGGACAACTGTCCCCCCCCCCGGCGGCACTATTTTTCAACGAATCATGACCATTTTCAAACTCAGCTGAGCTATTGTTAGAACAAATGTTCTGATCAAGTTTCATAAAGATTGGATAATAAGTGTGACTTCTAGTGTTTACATTACTAAATAGCCATATAAGGAAAAATGCGTTTTACTATAGCCATGTAAGGAAAACTGGCCCGCCCCCTGGCAGCCATGTTTTTCAACAGACCAGAACCATTTTCAAGCTCATCCGAGATATGGTCTGAAGAAATGTTCTGACTAAGTTTCATGAAGATTGGACAATAAATGTGACTTCTAGAGTGTTAAAACGGTTTTACTATACACTAAAGCTATATAAGGAAGACTGCCACGACCACTGGCGGCCATTTATTTCATTCAACTGGAACCATTTTCGAACTCGTTTAAGATTTTATTGGGAAACATGTTCTGACGGACTAAAAATGTGACTTCTAGAGTGTTAACAAGGATTTACTGTAGCCATTTAAGGAAAAACTGCCACGCCACCTGGCAGCCATGTTTTTCAACAAACCGGAACCATATTCAAACTCGTCCAAGATATCATTAGAACAAATGTTCTGACTAAGTTTCATGAAGATTGGACAATGAATTTGACTTCTACAGTGTGAACAAGTTTTACTATAGCCATAATAGGAAAACTGACCCGCCTCCTGGCGGCCATGTTTTTCTTCCAACCGGAACCATTTTTGAACTTGTCAAAGATTTTATTGGGACACATGTTCCGACCAAGTTTCATGATGATTGGACAAAAAAATGTAACTTCTAGAGTCTTAACAAGGTTTTACAATAGCCATATTAGGAAAACTGCCACGCCCCCTGGCACCCAGGTTTTTTAACAACAAGAAACATTTTCGAACTCGTCCAAGATATTAATGGGACACATGATTGGACAATAAATGTGACCTCTAAAGTGTTAACAAGGTAAATCATGTTGACGCTGCACGACAGACGACAAACAAAAGGCGATCACAAAAGCTCACCATGAGCACGTTGTGCTCAGGTAAGCTTAAAAAAAAGAAACACACAAACTTGAAAATGAAGCCATTAAAGTCATTGAAGCACTTGAAAAAAGATGCATACAAGAAACACAAATTATACCACCTCCATTGAAGAAGGAAATTCTTCCAAAAAAAAATTATAATAGAAGGAATTTATCACACACACCTCAATGGCATAATACTTCGAGCCAGGCACATCATGTTGAACACAATGAAAACAATACAAAATACTGTGCACACATTTTAAAACGTAGAAGCAAACACAAAACTATACACAGACTAGTAGTTAATGGCAAAGACATAAAAATAAAAGTCAAATAATAGAAGAAGCCTATTTTTCGAAACACTATAAACAAAAGAATGTCGAAAATAACAACCTCTGTAAAATAATAACACATCATGCTTTCAAGGAAGAGGAATAAAAGTATGTGAAGGATTACAAACTGAATATGAATATTGTGCAAATAATAGAACAAGCCTATTTTTTTAAACACTATAAACGAAAGAATGTCGAAAATAACACCCTCTGTAAAAAAACAAAACACATCATGCTTTAAATGAAGAGGAAAAAGAAGTATGTGACGGATTACTAACTGAATATGAATGTGGCTCTTGAAGAAATGCAAAATAACGAAAGTTCTGATAGCATCACTAACAAGTGTTATAAAATATTTTGGAACGATATTCAAACACATTCAACTAATTCACTAAATTATTCATTCATTTAACAATGGTGGTCTTACCACGCAGAAAGCAATGTGTTAATGATAATGAAATGTTTAAAAAATGGTATCGAGATCAATTTAAATGAAGGCAGGGCATAGTTACCAATACCATTGTAATAAATGAACAAGTACGTAGATCAATTTAATGAACAGAATGTATCAACAACCTGTAGGACATGGAAGGTTATTGTTTTTAACGTCAAAGCGTCATATAATTTTGCATAATTTAGTATCAACAAATAATCTAGCTCTACAAAATGATTTTAAAATGTTAGAAACAAGAAAAGTGGCATGTATTTCTCCTCCTTTTGTATGAATATTAACATATGTACTCTTAATGTAAAAGGGCTAAATAACAAAGACAAACACACTTAAATTTTCAAATGGTTAGACGAAAAAAAGTCTTTTACAGGAAAATCACATCACACGTACCTGCGCACAAACATTGAAAAGTGCATGGGACGGAGATATTTATCTTAGCAGACAACATACAAATAAACAAGGCATCACTTTACTGATCAAAAGTAATACAGGAATAACAGTGGATAACTTGAAAGAAATAATAATTGGCAGACAAGCAAGTATAGATATAACAAGCAAATTTGTTGAATTGATATCCACCGCCAATATGCTGCTGGACACAAAAGTGTTATATTTGACACTCAAAAAAGCATTTTTTTCAAGATAAAAAGGGCCATAACTCCATTATTAACAGATAATGTACAATGCCATTTGGCATGCATTATTATCTTATCAATATATATATACTCATTCCAAGTTTCAATGAAATCCGCCAAAGCACTTCCAAGATATGGCTGCCGACACGCAAACAAATTCATTTTTTTCAAGATACTAAGGGCCATAACTCCGTTAATTATAGATGGTGTACAATGCCATTTGGTGTGCATCATCCTCTTATCCATATATATACTCATACCAAGTTTCCATGAAAACCGCCAAAGCACTTCCGAGATATGGCTCCGGACACAAAAGTACCTATAGTAAAAAGCATTTTTTTCAAGATACAAAGGGCCATTACTCTGTTTTTAACAGCTACATGGTATACAATGCCATTCGGCGTGCATCATCCTCTTATGCATATATATACTCATACCAAGTTTCAATAAAATCCGCCGAAGCACTTCCAAGATATGGCTCCGGACACAAAAGTGCCTATAGTAAATAGCATTTTTTCAAGATACAAAGGGCCATAACTCTGTTTTTAACAGATGGTGTATGATTCCATTTGGCGTGCATCATCCTGTTATGCATATATATATATATATACATACCAAGTTTCAATGAAATCCGCCAAAGCACTTCCAAGATATGGCTCCGGACACAAAAGTACCTATAGTAAAAAGCATTTTTTTCAAGAAACAAAGGGCCATAACTCTGTTTTTAACAGATAGATGGTGTACAATGCCATTTGGCGTGCATCATCCTCTTATGCATATATATACTCATACCAAGTTTCAATGAAATCTGCCAAAGCACTTCCAAGATATGGCTCCGGACACAAAAGTGCCGGACGGACGGACGCCAAAACAATATCCCTCCGACTCTGGCAGGGGATAATAATACACGAAACACAATTAACATTAATAAACGTTTACGGCCTAAATATAGATGAATCCAAATTTTATGAAACATTACATTCCAATAAAATAAATAACAAAGATTTAAACATTTTAGTTGGAGGCAGGTTTTTTTTTCCCCACTTTTTGGGAAGATAGCCCATGGCTTTGGAATTGGGAATTTTATCGGCAATTTCATGACATTGGGAAAATAAATTCATTAGCCTTTTTATTCCAAACGAAAAGTCCACTGATTAGGGAAATACTAAATTTGATATAACTCTTTATAATCATTCAAATGAAAAGAACAAAATCATTTACTACTTTGTTATATGTAATTGCATTAAAATTGTGATAAAATACACATAAGACACTAATTTCTAAAAAAAAAAAAATTTTTTTTTTTTTGGAAATTGGGAATTTTTTGCCACATTTTGGGAAAAAGTATACTTTTTGGGATTGGGAACATAGCCGAATTACGGCTATAAAATCGGGCCAAAAAACCCCGGGTACTCTTAACTTTACTTACATGTTCCCTGGGTACGGTAAATAAACTTAAACATGCCCGCAAATATTAGATTGTATCCGAGTTGTATATCTGCCAAAAATCCGATGTCGTTAAACATGCTACCGATAACGTAAAACAATATTGTTAACCTTAAACAACCTTCTCTTTTAAAAAATCTGCATCAACATGCTTTTTAGTTTGAGTGTTGAGAGGACGCCGTAGGAATAAGCAAGTAATCAAGAATACGTCTCTGTTTCTGCTTTTATTTCCTTCATGTATAATGACGATAAGGATTGACGACTAACATTGACGACAATGATCACAAGCATTTACGACTAACACTGACGACAAGCATTGTTAAATTAACTATTTAATTTGAATAATAAGATTATAGTACAACAGATATGCTTTTCAAAGTATAATATAATAGCATACACTCATTAGAATAAGAGGTTTCATAAATAACATATGAAACATTTTCAATCAATATCGAAATATCTTATTCAATATTTATTACACAGCATGAATTAATTGTTAAAACATAATATAAATACCGAATATGGTGTTCCCCATTTAACGGACCTTGCAAACCAAAAAAATGTTTTTTTTAAAAAAATCTATGACGGTAAAAAGTGAGCGTGCGATGTCGCGGAAAATATTATACTTGACGACGTCATACAATGACGCGGCTTTAAACAATTTAAGATTTAAAATTAAATCACATCATTGATTTTAACAATGAGTTTTGATAATATAAATGCCATTGAACAGAAAATTGACATAAATGTAAACATAATTAATTTTTACAAAATAACCGACAACAACCGATTTAGTGTTAAAATTCCCGGGTACGTTTTAGTATATTTACCGTACCCAGGGTACGAGCCTTACTAACTGTATTATTATTATATCTCACCGACTACAAGGTACCTTTACCTTGTTGTGTTTATCAACCTGGAATTTATGTAAAGTCCGGCTTTCTTTACTCTTTTTTTTCATTCATTTGATTACGCAATTGTTGACGTACCTCGTGGAAAATTATTTGAATCTTTGGATTTTAATGGCGACAAGCTGGAAGTGTCAATTTATTTTAAAAACGAATCTAAGATTTTAAGTATTGTGTGTTTTTCATGCATAATTCAGTGTTTTCCAGAAAATTGAGTACCAGTTATATGGCCGGCAACTATGCAGTAAAACAAAAGCATTTATGACATTTACTTGATATATTTGGGAAAAGAAGCAGTCATGTAAATGTAAGAGTAAATGTAACCGGCAGAATCGCTGGCTGCCGGTATTTAAAGAGAACACTGATAATAGTAAACTAAATCTCTACGACACGATTACAGCGTTGTAAAATTGTGTTTTGGGTGATAATGGTTAGTAATTCATACAAATGTTATTAAAAAATATTGTGCTTTAAAATTAATTTTGAGAATGGGATGGAAGAACAGAAAATGAAGAGCATACAGGGATGGAAATAAGTGGTTTCCCATGAGCCCGGGGCAAGTAGATTTTGGCCTGGGCAACTCAATTTCAAAAGTTGGTAAACTTGTGTTTTTTTTAATCTTAAAACAATTCAGTGCAATAAAAATTGAAAAACAATTGATCACCATGGATCAATACTAGTTAAATAACATTCATTATATAGGAATAGGACATGATTCAATTCAGGCTCATAATAATACATCATGCATTGAACATGTGTATTGTCAGCAAATGTATATAATTATCTATTAGTTTATTAAAAAAATATAATAATATTCACATGTTCATATTTCTGGGCTCGTTATTCTTTATCTGGGCAACCAAAATACTAAAGATGGTTGCCCACAATAGTAAAAAGTTAGTTTCAATCCCTGGCATATCATTGTAACTTTATTGTTTAACTGCATTGCATTAAAATTGTGATTGAGGTAAGCTTGTTGTTTATAGTATATTTACTTTTGAGCTCGACTATTATATATGAAATATATATAGTGTAGCTATCCTACTCACCCCGGCGTAGGTGCGCGCATTGGAATGTTTGCGTACCACCTCGAATATATTTCCTATGTCCATTGACATATTGCTTTCATACATGTATTTTGCTTCTTAACCAACATGACCCCAATGTATAAACAAAAGCAGATAACTGTATCAAGCATTTTGTAATAATTATGGCCTTTTTTTCACTAAGAATAAGCATATAATTGATAAATCTATTTTAAAGTTTGCGTACCACCTTTAAATTGCCACAACTTTTTTATTATGCTCTCCCCAAATTTTTTAAGGGGGGAGCATATAGTCGCCGCTTCGTCTGTCCGTCCATGCACAATTTTTGTCCGGGCTATTTCTCAGCAACTAATGACTGGAATTCAATTTAACTTAATGGGAAGCTTCACTACCAAGAGGAGACATGCATATTATCAGCCGGTTCTGGTCAGATGATTTTTCACAGAGTTACAATGTATGGCCCTATGAAATTTTCCATTAACTGTACATATAACGCGATCTACCTGTTGGCGTATTCGTTATGACTGGGAAAAATCTAGTTTTTTTATTAAATCACGAAAAAGTGGTGTTTTTTATTGCGCAATCGCTATAAACACGTGGCTTGGCCGGAAGTACATGTAGCCTTAATAGCAACCCCAAGACAATTCACCCCCAGGAGACAATTGACGGGCTAGACAATTCAAATTAGATTTTTCATACCCCAATTTTTCGATTTTCGTAATCATTTTTTGTCGTACCCAAATGTTTTTCGTACCCAAATTTGTTCGTACCTAAAAAAAAATTCGTGCCCATTATTTTCGTACCCAAATGTTTTTCGTACCCAAATTTTACGTACCCAATTTTTTTCGTATCCCTTTTTTTTCGTGCCCAATTTTTTTCGTACCCATTTTTTTCGTACCTAAATTTTTGTTCGTACCAAATTTTTTCCGTAACAATTTTTTTTTTTTCGTACCCATTTTTTTCGTACCCAAATGTTTTTTGTTCCTAATTGTTTTCGTACCCAATTTTTTTTTCGTACCCATTTTTTTCGTACCGAAATGTTTTTCGTACCCAAATTTGTAAGTACCCATTTTTTTTTCGTACCAATCTTTTTCGTACCCAAATTTGTTCGTACCCAATTTTTTTTTCATACCCATTTTTTTCGTACCCAAATAAAAAAATCGTACCCATTTTTTTAGTACCCAAATTTGTTTCGTACCCAAATTTTTATTTGTACACATTTTTTTCGTACCCAAATAGTTTTCGTACCCTATTTTTTTTTGTTTCCTTTATTTTTTTGTACTCTAATTTGTTTTCGTAACCAAATTAGTTTTTTTTCCTGCCCATATTATGTTCGTACCCATTATTTCTTCGTACACAAATTTGTTCGTACCCAAATTATTTCGTACCCATATGTCGTACTCAAATTTTTTTTGTACACAAATTTGTTCGTACCTAATTTTTTATTCGTACCCATTTTTTTCGTACCCAAATAGTTTTTCGTACCTTTATTTTGTTCGTACCCTTTTTTTTTCGTACTCAAATTTGTTTTCGTACCCAAATTATTTTTTTTTCGTACCCACTGCCCACATATTTTTTCGTACCCAAATTTTTGTCGAAATAATCGGCTTTCAATTTGATTTGATCTCCCCACTCATTCCATCCCGCGAAACCCTTAAGGTGTCGCAACTCTAGTAACTCGGCGAAGGCTAGCAAGAAGAGAATTTTCCAGGGGAAACAACTAAAAAAGTAATCCAAACGGATTTAAATGGCTCATGCACGAAAGTTTATAATATAGCAACAACACATGATTTAGCTATAGAATTAGAATGCGAAAGATTTTTTTTAACTATTACTCGAAGATTCCTTAACTAAATAAAATATCAATAAAAGTTAAAACTTTGAGTTTGACCTACTTAGCAATCAATGGTCAAAACAACCTCGAAATAGCTTTTTCTTCATGTCAACAATACAATTGTTGAGTTAATGTTGACGTAATACTAATAATGATAATACTATCCATATTCACTACCTAGAATATTCATCATATTAAAATATCCAATAAATGTAGTGTATTTCTTTTCACGCTAACAATTCAAGATGGCTTACAATCGGTTTTGCTTGGGCATGCGCATTGCAAGCCTATTTGGTTTGGTCCCGCCTTTTT
Organism: Dreissena polymorpha; assembly: GCF_020536995.1. Lineage (NCBI taxonomy): Eukaryota > Metazoa > Mollusca > Bivalvia > Myida > Dreissenidae > Dreissena > Dreissena polymorpha. The sequence goes on along the minus strand of NC_068361.1, from coordinate 94,701,029 downwards.
CTCCATATATGGTCATTTGAGCTTGTGGACGGCCGTGGACCATCCACCTACAGATATAAGTTCAACTTCAAGTATAGAGAATAATGTCTTATATATAGATATCAAATTCCAACATATTGAAGAGGCATAATGTCTTATATTTAAAGATCAAGGTCAATGCCATAGAGAACAATGTGTACTATGTAGAGAACATCATTTGATATTTAGAGAACAAGGTATGCTATCCATTTGTATAGAGAACAATGCCCAGCATATAGATCTCCAGCATATAGAGAGCAATGTCAGATAGATCTTTATTATATAGAACAAGATAAATTATGAAATCTAAGTCAAATATATACAACTATGTGAAATATATTGAAAACCAGGTCAAATGTATTTACAATTTGTGAAATATATGTGTTTTTTTTAATGGGAAATACAGATCTATGACACACTGCATAATTATGGAGATTCCTTATGCCTCTGATATCCTATCGGTTATAAACATACTAAGGGCCACAAAAATACATCAAATGAAATACATATAAAAGTTATGCTATTTTTCTTCAGATTTTCATCCATTTTGAAAATGTCCCAAGTGTACAGATTTGGCCTAAAATCATGCTAGATCCTTTAAGCAAACAATTCAAGTTCCCTGTAACTTATCTTATAATTTTATAAGAATATTTTATGCCAATTTAATTTGTATTCTATATTACTGACTGTTTGGGTATTTCTTAGAATAAATGAAAACTAAAGTTGTCAAGTACAAATAACCTTAAATCTCTAAACATCAACCTTAAATCATCAAACGGGCCTTCTAGCACAGAACATTATTTGGGGAAACATTAATTTGTATAGTCAAATGTAATAAAAATTTAAAAAGTATTTATATATGTTGAATGGTTTGCTTATTTAACTTGTATACAAAAGTCATGTAAGTGTCCCAAGTGTTCAAATGTTTGAAAATTGTATACAGTTTTGGCAAAAGCTAGATTTTGCAGATTTTCTTATATAATAAAAAAGAAACTTCACATATATTTGAAGGCCATCCTATATTTTGATAAATCTGAGTTTTTACTTTAAGATACACTGCTTTGAGGCCAGGAAAAAAACTTTTAAGAGTATAGTTTTGAAAAATATGTGTTAAAAAACATGAAAATTTCATTCTGATTTTGTATTTAAATTTTGCTTAAAAACATACTGCATGTTGACAAAACACACAAAATATTGATAACATGTTTTAATGGGATTTTATTAAGTGCAAAAGACATGTACATTTATATAAAAAAATTCAAAACATTTGGTTAACATCTTTTGTTGTGAAAAAGTGATTAAATCTGACAGAACGGCCCTACTCATTTAAAAAACTTGAACCCTTTTCCTATGCAATACAAACAAAACTGTTGCCATAACTTAACATCTAAAATTTGAGAAAAATTTTCATTTAGGCTTCATTATCCCCACGCTTTTCCGAGAAAAAGTGGGGATATTGTGGTTATCTCCGTCTTCCGTCCGTCAGTCTGTCCGTCCTGGCCACTTTCTCCTCCTACACTATAAGCACTAGAACCTTGAAACTTACACACATGGTAGCTTTGAGCATATGTGCGACCCTGCACTATTTGGAATTTTGATCTGACCCCTGGGTCAAAAGTTATGTGGGTTGAGGTGGGGCTGGGTCAGAGATTTTTACTCATTTTTATGCCCCTGGATCGAAAGATCGGGGGTATATTGTTTTTAACCTGTCTGTCATTGTATGTGTGTGTGTGTGTGTCCCGAAACTTTAACCTTGGTCATAACGTTTGCAATATTCAAGATAGCAACTTGATATTTGGCATGCATGTGTATCTCATGGAGCTGCACATTTTGAGTGCACCGGAGACTACACCGAATGTCTTCAAATTGATACTGAACCTCTCTTATGGCAATACGGATAATCTCAACTATGCATGGCCCCATTACCAACCCTGGGGTGCCCCGCCCACATTGGCCACGCCCACATAGACCACGCCCACCCAAAATTGCCTTTTACTATAAATTCTTCATTTCTACACAGATTCACTTCAAATTGATACTGAACCTCTCTTATGACATTATGGTTAATCTCAACTATGCATGGCCCCATTACCAACCCTGGGGCACCCCACCCACATAGGCCACGTCCACTCAAAATTGCCTTTTACTATTATTTCTTCATTTCTACACCGATTCACATCTAATTGATACCGAACTTCTCTTAGGACAATACGTTCAATCTCAAATATGCATAGCCCATTACCAACCCTGGGTCAAACATGCGGCGTGGGGATACACGTCGGCCTCTGCCGCGCCATTTCTAGTTTAATATATTTGAAATCCCCCATATTCGTGTAAAGTTTGGAGAAAAATCAAGAAAAACTTATTTTAACAATGAAATACATTTAAGTTGTTCGATGATATTTTCATGTATTTCAACGTTTCCAATGTCCAGATAAATACCCTATTTGTACCCATTGAAAACCTTTATAACTTTAATTTTGCATTGTTATTTTGTGTTGGGCTTGAAGAAAAAAGATTGATCTGTATGCAAATGTTTACATTATATCTCACAATCATAACAATTTCCAATTTATCGACAGTGGCGACCGGGTTTTATCATTATTATATGATTATTAGTGCTTGTGATCATATTTCAGATGCCCAGGGGCCTTTATGGTTGGGTGAGGGAGTGGTGCTCCCTCCCTTCCTTAATTGATTTTTAGCTCCACTGGCCAAAGGCCAGCGGGGCTTATGTCATGGTTCTGTGTCCGTCATGCGTGCGTCCGTCCGTCCGTGCATTAACTTTTCCTTTAAACATCTTCTTCTCCTAAACTACTGATCCATTCTGATGAAATTTCTCAGTAATGTTCCTTGGGTGAACCTCTTTCAAATTTGTTCAAATTATGCGCCTGGGGTCAAATTTGACCCTGCTCTGGGGTTACAAAATTGAACATATGCTTATATAAGGCCTATTTTGTGAAATCTTTCAAAATCTTCTCATCCATAACCATTGGGCATAGGGCTACCAAATTTGGTATGTAGTGACATCTTATAGTCCTCTACCAAGTTTGTTCAAATTATGCCTCTGGGGTCAAGTTTGACCCTGCCCTGAGGGTCATAAATTTGAACATATGCTTATATGAGGCCTATTTTGTGAAAACTGAAAAAATCTACTTGTCCATAACTGTATGGCATAGTGCTACCAAATTTGGTATGTATTGACATGTATTAGTTCTCTTCTTAGTTTATACAAATTATGCCCCTGGGGTCAAATTTTGAAACTTCCCCGGGGGTCACAAAATTGAACATATGCTTATAAATTTAGGGTAAACTTTTAAAATCATTCTTATACATAACCATTGGGCCTAGGGCTACAAAATTTGGTATGAAGTGACATCTTATAGTCCTCTACCAAGTTTGTTCAAATTATGCCTCTGGGGTCAACTTTGACCCTGCCCCGGGGGGAGGGGGGGGGGCACACAAAATTGAATAAACGCTTATAAAGCGCCTATTTTGTGAAAATTTTAAAAATCTTCTTGTTGAAAACCATTCGGACTATGGCTACCAAATTTGGTTTACAACAAGGCCTTGTTCGATTTATTCTGGTAAGGTTCAAAGCTGTAATTCATTTTTTGTCTTACCTACTTGATATAGCAGTCACAGTAGCAGTTGGTGTATGTGCATTTTATGTGTGTCTCTGAGCTTATCCAAACTGTGATTCGATAATTGAATACGCCATTTTTAGTATAGCTTACCACATATGTTCTCCATGTAGAGAAGCTGCAGCGCATGCGTTAACAAGAGATCAAAGGTCACATTTAGGGAGCTTTTTTGGCCAGTTCCAATTATCATTCATCAGGCAATATACCAAACAAGATATTCAAAAAACTTTGTAAATCTTATTTGTTTTCTACATTTGGATCTTTATCTTAAGTATTAACTTGTAATGACCACCAACACTTTAAAAATGATAGGCTATATATAAATTTAAGCTTGCTGTCTTAGTTCATTCTTATTTATTATTGTGTCCTTTCTCTCACACTTATGTGTTTCCACTGTAAAGACCTGCAAAAATGGATATTATCAATATGTGTTGTTGCTCGAAAATATATTTTTGTAGCAGGAAGTGCTTTGGGCTCGATTAATCTGAGAACTCAACAAAATATTAATAAAATCCTTATGTGCCTTTTAGTTCTGAAAACAGAAGTAGCCAGTTGGTATTACACATCTCCTAAACAAGTACAGCACAATAAAACTTAAGGTTTTATAATCCTAAATTTTTATAACATCTTTATATCCACACAAAAATATTGATGATTGTGGTGCTCAGATTGCAAAACCACCTGTTTGGCAAAAATAATGCAGATGGTTAGATTATGATAAGTGCAAGAAAAAAAGAATAACTCTGGAGATAATAATTGATATGATAATCATTGCTTGACAGAATCACAATTGACCTAGATATTTATTTATGTAGTGGTGTATTTTTCAATGAGTGCCTTAAGATTTCAAAAACATATTGACTTAAAATAAATAATCCCGATGGCGTAAATGACTTATCATTTCATGTTCATGAACCAGTTTTAAAATATTTTGTAGACTTATCTGCTAGGCGGTGAGGACTTTTAGACCACCTGATAAACTTCAACTTTATTTGCCCTTAAGTTCAGTAACCGACTAAAGATATGCTAACATAATACTGATGACTGATGAGTCTGTTGTGTCAAGTCTATTTCAACGTTTAGACTAATAACAAGCAAATTCGTTAAATTGATATCCCCCGCCAAATAAATTTTTATTATTGATGGGTGCAGAACTAACAGAAAAGTTTATTTGAAGGGTTGTACCCTTATCTCACTTATTTAAAAGTAACAACATAAAAAATCAATTGGCAATAACTCTAATTTAAGAAAGTGTAGGGTTATAGATTTTGTGCATGACACCTCTCCTTATTGATATCTTAACATCCATTAAATTTCATCTTTAAATCGTGTATAGTATCTGTGATATAGTCCTGTAAAGTAACATCAGACATGTACATATGTACTAGGGTTATGTTTCTTGTGCATGGCACTTACTCTCATTGACAATTATACACCCATGAAATTTCATGTTGAAATCTTGTATTTATAGTTTCTGAGATAAAGCCCTGAAAAGTTACATCATACAAAAACAACAAAGGGCAATAACTCTTATTTAAGAAAGTGAAGGGTTGTGGTTCTTATGCATGGTTCTATAAATGAGATATAGCCCTGAAAAGTTACATCATAAAATAACAATAACAAGAAAGGGCAATAACCGTTATGTAAGAAAGTATACGGTTATGGTTCTCGTGCATTGATAATTATACATCCATGAAGTTTCATGTTAAAATCTTGTATAGTATCTGAGATATAGCCCTAGTTACATCATACAAAAACAACAAAGCGCAATAACTCTTATTTCAGAAAGCGACGGGTTATGTTTCTTGTGCATGGCACCTCTCCTCAGCTATATTTATACACCCATAAAGTTTCATGTTAAAAACTTATATTGAATTTCTGAGATAAAGCACTGAAAAGTTTGTGAGTGACTGAACTGACAGACAGACCAACGGTACGTTTAAGTATATTTAGCGTACCCGGGGTACATTAAAGTATACTTAAGAGTACACGGGGTACTTTAAAGCATTACCCGAGCCGAACCGACAATTACCAATCGAGCTTATTGACATATTAAATAAATGATGATAGTGGTAACTATGATTGTGTGAAATATAATACAAGAGATTTCCTGAATTGAGTGTACATGTGAATTAGCTAAAATAATGATAAAAACACTGATTGGGATTATACATTTCTGGAACTGATCATAATCAGTTTTTAACTTTTTTAAGTTGAAATAATATATATATATATATATATATATATATATATATATATATATATATATATATATATATATATAATCTGAAAATATTTTCTTAAATCAATGTTATATCTTTGTATTAAAAGACTGCAACACTCATGACTGTAAATTAGGCATAACCATATTTGTTTACAACGTAATGCATGTACATCATCGATATATATAACATTTCAAACGAAAATCGTTTTAAAATTCAAATGTTTGCATGGTGTTAGAACTACTGTTTTGATATCTTTGTTGTGAACAATGTGTTTAGGTTCAACGTCCGAAAACAAGATGTCCGAAAATAAATGCAAGCTGTTAAAATGCGAAATTAAGTTGAATTGAAACAACAATGCGTTAAATATTATTTTTCAACAATCTGACATTTTTCACTACGGCTGATCGGAGCAATATCACGGGGGTACTGTGAAAATCGTCAGATCTCATGATCTGACAATATTGACGCTACACCGGTCTATTTTGTTTCCGTAGAGATAGCTAATGTCGTCCGTTTGTAAGCTCAAATTTGATTGGCTGTCGGGTTCAATGGCTTATTTTAAAAATAAATGCTGCTCGAGCTGCATTTTTATCTGCTCGAGCAGAAGTTAAAGTTTCGACCCCTTTGGTGCGCCATAGAGTCACATATCTGTTCATGTTTATAAACCATCTGGGCTTATCAGGCTTCAGTGGATTGGTTCAGTGGTACAGGAAGTGAGTGGTAGAAGATGCTGTTTGAAAACGAGGGGTTAAGCAAATTACTGACTCTGAACTAAATTGTCAGTATAATGCTTAAGCAAAATGAGGACTAAACTGTAGTGAAAAAATGTCTTGCAGGGAGTACTGTGTCAAAAACAATTTGTATTTAATACACATAATGTGGAAATGAAAGTTTGTTGCAAAAGAGGTTCAAATTGGCTCAGGTTTAACTGTGATTTGGTCTCACCAAATTCCTGTGTTTTTGGAATACTGCAGAACAGCATAAAAGGTTTGTATTTTTACTCCTTCATTCCTCTATTATTTAGATTATTAACTGATATAATTGTAATTGTATTTGTGTACTGTCCCAGTGGGAAATGTAAAAGGATGATGAAAAGTAGACGGGCATCTGAAGGAAAAACAACACAGTTTGAAACTAAAATGAAATACACAAATTTCTAAAACATATATAGTAAGTACTTAAATTAACATTTCATTTTCAGATTATGTCATAGCATTAGGGAGAAAGGTTGCTGGTGGCATAACAAATTTTCCCATCTCGGACCTCAAAAGCCACATCACAAATTGAAGAATTTGTTTGCAAGAAAGCACAGACTGTTGAAAAAAACATGTTGTGAAAAAATGAACTTTTAAAAATATTTGCTCTGTGTGCGCGCCCGGATGATGAGCACAAAGCGGTCCTTGACAAAGGAAAGCTGGATTTGTTGATAGGTAAATCACAATTTTACTACACAAGTTATTGTATTATTAGTTGAAATAGTTAAGTTCAAAATAAAGATTAATTCGAATTATATGATTAGTGATCCTCTTAGGGCTAGGCCTGTCAATTATAACAGAGTGTCTCAGTACCTTGCCGCACTAAGATCCAAACCTGCCACCTTTGACCCCCAACATGTTTTTAATTGGTTCTGATCACATTATTTTACAGAATATTCAATGAATTTTCAATAAACTAATTTTATTTTAACAGTGAAACTAGTTTTATCAATTAAAAAAAATAATTTTTAAATGAAAATGCATGTAATATTAAATAATATGTGCATATATAGCACATGATATTTAAAATATTCCACAGGGATAAATATCCAAGCACGTTCAAAAGTGTACTTAGTTGCCAAGTTTGGACCCTGTCTTTTTCAAATCCTAGCTGGGGCCCTGGATTAGATAAAAAGTTTGAAAAAGCAATTAATTCTTCATAAGCTGTTAACAGTTTTTGCAATAGGTGAACTGTAGTTGTACTAAATATCAAATTGCATTTCAGATTATGACATAGGATGGGGGAGAATCGTGGACCTGAACAATACTGTGATAGAGAGGAATTCCTACTCAAGAAAGCAGTTTTAAAAACGCATTCAATATGAAAGAGTGAATTTTTTATTTTTGGCTTGTATAAGAACAGTTTGTTTTTTAAAAAGTGCATGTCTATCAAATTATTTTTTATGTATATATATTGAATATTTTTGTTGTTTGTCTTTAAAAGCTACATTGTATCTTAAAAGTATCATCAAAATGCAGAACGAAAATGCGTACATTTTCCGCATAAGTTCCACATTTTTTGTGACTGCGGAAAAATGCGGGGATTTTCAGCATTTGTTCCGCATTTGCAGAAGTATAAAATGGTGATCCATGTTTTTAAAATGTATTATCTTAAAATAAAAATAAAGATACTATGTTAAATGTATCTTGTCATATTTTTGACTAATTTTTAGCTAACCTGAGCACAAAGTGCTCATGGTGAGCTTTTGCGATCGCCTTTTGTTTTTTCAAATGGCCTGTCCTTATATGGGTATATGGGTATATTTACAATATGCATGTAATCCGATTTCCGCCCGGTATCTAAATTACGCCCGTAATCTAAGTTACGCCCGTAATTTTAACATTCCGCCTGTAATCTGAATTCCGCCCATAAACTGCTTTCCGCCCGTAATTTAAAATTCCGTCCCACCTTATTTACATATTTCGCCCCTGTTTTCCGCCCGGATTACGCCCGGAATCCGCCCCTCTTCTTAAAATCATATATAGAAAAATACGCCCGGAAATATTTTTTACGCCCGGAATTTAGTTTGCGATTCCGTGCCGATTCCGGGCGGAACATTTCGTACAGGAATGCTTCCGTAGCAAGTGGCTGTCATCGCTTTTTCTGCTAGCTGAAATAATTCGCGTTCAGAATAAATCTGATATATTCTTTCACAAAATACTATTTTAAACATTTGAAATTTATCTTTTCTGCTCTAATTAGCTAGAAAAACAGCCATGCAACATACATTTTTGATATGAGAATCTCCTGAGATTTCACGGTCATTAGACGTTATTTCTATGTTAAGAAACATAGCATGTGTTCAACTGTTTTCAATTCAGAATGACATTTCCTGGTATTTTTAATTATTCTTGCTTGTTTTGTAAACAAATTGAAGTGTTAATACAAACTCAAATTAAAAATTATCCACCAGACGTCAGTTGTTAATCATAAATAATAGATTTAAGAAAACGAAAGTTATGTTTACAATTTCAGCAAAAAATGTCAAGCTCGATTCGTAAGTATCCAAATGAAAACTCATCACGTGACAAAGCAACAATGGCATTAAAAAAATTGTGAATTTCAGACTGATGAGAGTTATTTTCATCTAAATTGAAAGATGCATTTATAATATTTGAACCTTAAAATATGCCGGGATGCAGTAATGTATATTTATTCACCAATATATGTAGAAATGTATCCAAGAAAATGAAATGTCTTTGATTTATAGCGTCACATAAAGATCAGGGTTTTCCACAGGCCATTTAACAGTCCCTCCCCGGGGCCGAAAATTGTAAGAGCCGATTTACGACCCTCTGTCAATTACGTAGCGTATCTCTTTACCCAACTAAAGCCCGCCTAAAGGCGGAGTGTTGCTGTTTTGGAAAATCAATATTGGCCAATGAAAGCCCACGCTTTGAATGAGTGACCGCACTCAAGGCAGGCACTACCTGTAATTAAATCATGCAGACGACACGTGACGTACATGCCACAGAAATCTGGGTCAGTTTCTTAGAAGACTGATGATGGCAACCAGCGGTAATCCTCGTGGAAGTTGTTCATTTCATGCATAATACTGCAAAACATTTACTCGACTCGTAAAGCGTTTTGACAAATTATCCTTGAATTTATAACTCAACTGTTAATGTGTTGTTGAAATCTCAAATGAGCATAATTAAAATTGTAATCCGAAACCCACTCCCGAATGTTTATGTCAACACGTTTGTAATCCGACATACACTTCCAAAGATTGTTCGCCTTCTAGTCTAATTATAGAGATTAATCACGTGACCGATCTAACCAATAATAATCTATCCCAGCCACGCTATGTTATTAACCAATCGGCTTAAGTTATAAGACCACGTGAGCCCTTTGGCCAATCAATATTGATATTGGCCATTATGCGCTCGGATTTTCTACTTACAACTGCTAATACAATAAATTGAGATTATTTTCAATACCCACCACCACCCCTTCTCCGCCTAGAACGGAATTGTTTGTTTTTTATGTGAATTTTTTATGTAGTATTTTCATTTTGTCTCATAATACCTTCAAAGTGCCTTTATGAAAATGTGTTTTTATGATATGTTCTCTTGCTACATGTCTTTATGACAATGGGTTTTTACGATATGTTCGTTTGCTACATGTCTTTTTATTACTGTTCTTGTATAGCGTTATGGGCGGGTTTTTACCGCCCATTATGCCATTCAGTAAAAGTTTGTTTTCTGTTCTTTAGTTCTTTTATGGCATTTTAAAATAAATGCCCTTTTTCAATCAATCATTGTCTTTGTTATTTCCTTCGTGGCATACGAGTCCGTCCGGTCTATGACCTTTTCTTTACCACTAGGACAATACATAAATATCTTGCTTCTAATAGCAGTGATAATTTATTTTCTGTTGACCTTTGTCTCAGTGCAAAAAGTGTGCAGCATGTACAATTTCGCGTCATTTGCATAGAAAGCGTGCTTGTATTGAGCGTTGTATAAACAAGCACACATCACGGCAGGGGATTAACGCATGTTCAGTGGCAATATTTCATCAAATCTAAAAAAAGCCACTTATGCCGAAATTTATTTGATACTTTTGATACTTTAGAAAAATGGCAAAGTTTGTTTTAAAGAAATTATTGAGAACTTATATCGTCAATATTTACCAGAAAGTGCTTTTAAAATGGAATTTACGGGATTATCAGGCAATGAATAGAAACTTGAAAAGTAGTAAGTATGCAGTAATAGAGTCGGGTTGATACAGATGTATTGGAGAATCATTCGAGTTGGGATTTAAGTATCTAGCTATGCGGGAAAGTTTTAAAACAATTAAAATATATATCTTTATAAATGACTTTATAGCTGGTGTTTTTTTTTTGAAGAGTCATAACATAGCGCACCAATTACGTCTTTTGACGCTGTTTTTCTAAGAGTTATAACGCACCACAGAACGTCAATTGACATGTTATATTTAAAAAAAAATCAACGTCAAGAGGGGTCACCCCTCCCTCAACCACCCCCGATCGGCCCGCAGGGCGCCTGAAAATATTTCTGTGGAAGGCACTGAAATATGTTACAACTCTGCTTGACTTTCCATATGAGGTTCGCTTCAGCATACAGATCTGTCAATACTATAAACTGTTCGCTGATGTTTCTTTAGCTTATAATTTTACAGAAGGAAAATGCATCTCAATTTTGAGCTTTTTATTTTTATTCATTCATTTTATTTACTGTGAAAAACAAATAGCGGAACAACATTGGATAAATAATGGAAAAATTATACTTTAATGTATTCTTTTAAATTATTGACTTTCATAATGCAGGGGTTAACATAAGAAATTCACACTCACTTGCCCGGGGGCAAGCTACTGAGAACATCTACTTGCCCTCATTAAAAACTGGTTGCCCTATTTAGAAGTGAATTTTTGATTGATCTTACAGCATTGATTCACATGCATTATTATACTTGATTTAATTTCAGCTGTATTCAATATATCAAAAATAAAATAATAATTGTTTTTATTAGCTCATCTATTTTTTGAAAAAAAATTATGAGCTTTTGTCATCACCTTGGCGTCGGCTTTGGCGTGGGCGTCCGGTTAAGTTTTGCGTTTAGGTCCACTTTTCTCAGAAAGTATCAATGCTATTGCATTCAAACTTGGTACACTTACTTATTATCATGAGGGGACTGGGCAGGCAAAGTTAGATAACTCTGGCGTTCATTTTAACAGACTTATGTGCCCTTTTTATACTTAGAAAATTGAAAATTTTGGTTAAGTTTTGTGTTTTGGTCCATTTTGGTCCCCCCTCCCGAATTTATTTTTTTGCATTTTTTTTTCGCATTTTTGGAAGATAATGTGATAAATGTCCACGCCCCCACACTATACACCCCTCTTCACTCCACCCCTCCCTCCTTTGTGATTGAAAATGAGAGTCCCTTCAACTTTAAAAAGAAAATAGATGAGCGGTCTGCACCCGCAAGGCGGTGCTCTTGTAATATAAAATTGTCAACAAAACAAAATCTGGAAAATTTTATTTTATTGAATAGTGACAGGGGTTGTAAAGTTCCAATCCTGTAAATCAGCCGGGGTCCAGGGGCTGCAAGCCCTGGCGGACGCCAGAGGTGGAACCTCTTAGTTGGGGGATCAGGGGTGCGAAGCCCCCCGAAGCAAAATGATTTTAAGACTTTGAGGACCTAAAAAGTGCATTATTGCTATGTCAAATTTTTGTTTTATTGCTTAAGTTATGTATTGACTGACAGACTTAAACTTGACCCAATGCTTTGGACACATCATTAAAAGCCGTTTTTCCATGTTCAACTTCAACATGTCCGAGTCCCAACTTATTGTACTTTTTTTAGCCTTTTGAGATGCAATTTCTTTTAAATACAATGCGAATTAATATATAAACCAGACCATCCGTATGACCACATGTGTATTCGTCATTCTTTAAAAACCATTTAAAGACATCAAACATAATTTGATATCGACAAAACATAGTGTATCCGAAAGGGACAATTCTAAAAAAATGTACGTATTTTGAACATGAAATAAAATGTGCATATTGTTTGACTGCGTTTTGGGTCGTTTGACCCAAAGAAAATAAATAGATAAAAGGGGAAAAGTTGAAAAAAACACCGGAAAGATGTTTATACGAAACGGACTTGCCCGGCGGGCTATCTCCTTTGGCAAATTACTTGCCCGTGATGATTTTAACCCGGTACGGGCAAGCAGGCGTCCGCTTAAAAAAAGCCCTGTAATGTCATTAATGAGCATTTTTGTTTTAAACAAAAATAAATGAATGCAATTTAACTTGACTTGAACTATTTAGGCCAGTAATTTTTAATAAAATTATTATTATTTTTATTTTTTTCTAAAAGTTTTGAGTACCGTAGGTTTCCACATATAGCGCGCTCCCGTGTATAGCGCGCAGGCTGTTTTTTAAATGCAAAAATGGAGAAAAAAATATTTAAAGACAATAAAACTACCAATTCGGACCGAAAATGGCGGCCATTTTACTATTGCACAATCCAATAATTCGGGGCATTGGAAAGCTTAATTAAGCTTTCAAAATAGGAAGCGTCATTATGATTAGGAGCATGGGTTGCATAGCACTATACTTTTCTGACAATTTTGTAATTTTCTAGCAAAACAGTCCACGTGCATTTCATGAAAAACATGAGAAAATAAGAATTAGTGTACATCTCGTGTGGCCTTATGATGATTTATACCTCATTTATTTTATTTTTTTTAAACTGGTCAACTGTTATGTGTCTTAAAGCCAACTTTTAGCATAATTATAAAAAAAAATCAAAAATTTTTTTTGTTGGTTTCGTCAAAAATTAGAGTGGGCGGGTCCGAAAATCATTTTATTAAAAAATACTGGACTTATGAACATTGTTCAATATTAAATGTTTTAAGCGTTGTTTGCAATTTTAAGTTATCAATCAAAAACACTGTAAAACAATTGATAAAATTAAAAACAAACAAATGAAATCTGTAGAAAAGACTAAGATCCATCCAAATATGCATGTAGTCACCATCACTAATTGTTTTGCAATGTATTGATTTAAGTTCTATTTGAGAGCAGTCCATGCTTGTTTTTTATGTGCCTTTTGAAAAGGAAACCCTTCAACAAGTTCTTTTGTTTTCTTTTAACACTCTTGGTACTAATATGTATTTTGTCTCATTGGTTGTTGTTTTTTATGCCGACACAAATATGAATAAAGAATATATAAGCTATTGTTAATGCTGTTTGTTGTTGTTAATGTTTGTGCAATTTTTACTTGGTGCGTATGTTTAGAAATTTGCTTACTTAAGAACAGGTATTGAGAATATATAGTATTTTGCACTTTTTTGCCATATTTATAGGTAACTCATTTAGTTGCCATAATAAGCTTTACCTAGACTCCCCATTGGGACATCATAGTCCATTTCCTAAAGATTGTTTCTGATTTTCTGCCCCATATAAAGGACACTCTGACCAATCAAAGGGAGCATGTCTCATTAGGATCGTTTCCCAATCAAAGGCAAATACATTAACTTTTACTACTTAAGAATAATTTAAGTGACTGTAATTCAGACAAGTATATTATAATTTTACAGTAATTTGTTTACGTTCACATATTTATAATCTATGCGATAATAATGTTGTATGTGAGGAGCAGACAAAAAAACGTATAGTCTTTGCACTCTCAAAATTAATGTGGAATCTGAAATATCATATAAAAGAACTGTGGCCAATCAAATCTTTTTACTGGAATGAATTTTTCTAGATAAATTAGGTACGTTTATAAATTGGGCTTTGCATTTTGACATCAAGCTATTTATATATTCATAGCAATTGTGAATTTAACTGTTCATGGTTACCATGCAGTTATTGTTTTACCTCTGCGTCCTGCGTCCTAGACGCAAAACAATTGCCGTAGACGCAAAGTTTAAGAATATGTGCATCCGCAGGAAGCGAGCTTTTTTAAATTAGAGATTCTGTCTGAAATCGCATTTGTTATTATTGCACTTTTCGTATGGGGTTAAATGTATGTAAACACGGTGTTCCGTCAAATACTACACCACTTGTATAAATCGGATAATTAATTTATTTGCAACAATGAAATTCATCGTTATTATACTGTTCAGAGGGTAACTGGTGTTGGAGTCATTATTTACATCTGAAAAAACACATTGTTCAGTCAATGAAAATTCGTCTGCAAAAATGGGTCCTAAGCGGAAACACAACAGTGAAGGCCAGCAGGGTTTGTTCTTTCTTTTGTCAAAGCGATGCAAGTTTTAGCACATCTATATCAACAACCACAATTTACATTGAAGACTCCAACAATGAAATTCGTCCCAAAAAAGCTAGACATAATGAAAAGAGTGGGAGAAATTATTTAGCTGGCTGGCCTTTGACGATAAATCCAAGATTTTGTACTGCAAATCTTGCACAGATGCTAAACAACAGGACACTTTATGAATTGAAGAATTTGAATTGTAAAAAAAACAGAATCCAAAAGTTACTTGACATTAGCAGTGTTTCAGCAAATTAAAGACCTCCATGCTTGCGGCTTCTCATTTTTGTGTGTGTGTGTTTTTGTTGTTGTTGCTAAATTCATCGATAGAAATTTTATAATACTTGGGACTTGTACTTTCAGTTTGGGACTCACACATACTCGCATATG
The DNA here is from genome assembly GCF_020536995.1 of Dreissena polymorpha. Lineage (NCBI taxonomy): Eukaryota > Metazoa > Mollusca > Bivalvia > Myida > Dreissenidae > Dreissena > Dreissena polymorpha. The sequence goes on along the minus strand of NC_068361.1, from coordinate 94,685,746 downwards.
TTAAATTGTAAAAAAATCACTGGACGATGGATAACATGCCGGTCAGTTCCAAAATAGTAAAATGAACAACTTAAACTCTCTAGCATAACATAGCAGTGATTTATTTCCTTCTTTATAAAGTACCAGAAAACAGCGCTCTATGGCTTCAATCTAAGTAAATATAATATTGACAACTTGACAACACTAAGTTATCAATTTTAAAGCGTTTGGGAGCAAAAATTCGCATACCGATACAACAATTTCCCAATATGAAGACTTCACAACGCAAATTATCCCAAGGTCACGGTTTTTCGCGCACATTTTTCCCAATTGGGCTGGCACAATCACTGCATAGGACACAGCATTTAGTTATTTACTTTTGACAACAAATCTTAAAACATATCGCTTCAAGTCGGATGATGTTTGGAAATTCTCAGAAAATTTTGATCACTACTGTGACACTTGGTAAGGCTAGAAACAATATGCTATAAATAGAAGGATATGAACTCTAAACAGCAAGATATGCAGGAAACTTCAATGGAATGATCCTGAACACTGTTTAATGCGAATTGGAATAAGATGCTAAAATAAGAATAGACATCATTTTGGTGATTTTCACACACAAAAACTCTGCATTTCATATTCTTTTTGTATGTTTGTAATATTCTGTCTTTGCTTTTAGTATAACAAGCACTGTTCCAATTTTTTTCATATTGAAAGTGATATTGTTTTCATAATTGTCACTGTTTTGTTCCATTTATGGGGAATTTATAAAACAAAAACATACAGTATTGCAGCAAAAATAATTCAAATAATGCAAACATATAATGATGCAGGCTGCTGATTTATTTATAATTTGCAAATATTGATGAAAAAAACAATGTAAAATTGCAAGTAAAGCAGTTTTGAAAGAACACAGTTCTTTTTATAAGATTGAGGTCTTATGCAGTTGTTTTTTTCATTCACATTTGGAGCCGGTTGTCAGCCCCATTCCCAATGGATTTCAAGATTTAGTTCATCTCCCATCCAGCTCTATTACACACTAGTTAAGCATCAGTTAATATAATCTTTACAACACTTTATTCTCAATTTTGAAGCATTGTTAGCAAAACAAAAACAACACTATTTTCCCTATTTTGGTCAAAACGCAGCAATTTTTCCAAATGGAAAGGGACCCGGCCCCATTCCCAAAATGGTAAAAAAAAACACGATTATGCCACCTTCACCGGTAATACAGCAAGATGACTTATATAGCTATTTATACAACCCTCATGTAAATGGATGCATTTACTTTGATGTTAATTTTAATCCTTGCAATACAGCTCAGTTTTCTTACTTACTCAAGTAATAAAACAATTTTCAAAAAAACACACAAAACAATGAGATTTTGAACATTTCTTGATGCAATGGTTCATGATTGTGAAGTAGTGTCGTAATAAATAAGGCATTAAAATAAACGCATGCATGATCTTTTTGCCTAAACCTGTTTTATCTTATAGAACACTTCTTGGCAAGTGTTTCCCATATAGGTGGTAAACTGAACAAAACTGATGTTAACTAATTATTATTCTTACAAAAATACCGTGCAATTAGTTCAGTCATATTTGTTTTCCTTTGTATTTACAGATGACTTTTCATTGGTCAGCCAGGGAAACACGTTCTGTGAGCAGCAGGAATGGAACTGAATTATGAAAATGGACATGAAAATGTACTGACCTCCATCCTGCCTAGGTGGAAGTGACTGTGGTTGGAATAGTTGTTTAGTGAGCAGCAGGAATGGAACTCAAGCCAGACAGTTAACTAGTACTGACCTCTATCCTGCCTAGGTGGAAGTGACTGTGGTTGGAATAGTTGTTTAGTGAGCAGCAGGAATGGACACAAGCCAGACAGTGGACTAGTACTGACCTCTATCCTGCCCAGGTGGAAGTGACTGTGGTTGGAATAGTTGTTTAGTGAGCAGCAGGAATGGAACTCAAGCCAGACACTGGACATGTACTGACCTCTATCCTGCCTAGGTGAAAGTGACCGTAGTTGGAGTAGTTGTTTAGTGAGCAGCAGGAATGGAACTCAAGCCAGATAGGGACATGTACTGACCTCTATCCTGCCTAGTTGGAAGTGACTGTGGTTGGAGAAGTTGTTTAGTGAGCAGCATATATTGAACTCAAGACAGACACTGGACATGTACTGACCTCTATCCTGCCTAGGTGGAAGTGACTGTGGTTGGAGTAGTTGTTTAGTGAGCAGCAGGAATGGAACTCAAGCCAGACACTGGACTTGTACTGACCTCTATCCTGCCTAGGTGGAAGTGACTGTAGTTTGAGTAGTTGTTTAGTGAGCAGCTGGAATGGAACTCATGTCAGTTACAGCACATGTACTGACCTCCCTCCTGCCTAGGTGGAAGTGACTGTGCCTGGGATAGTCGTCAAGTCAAGAATAACAAGCCGCCAATTCTTGTCAGGTAAGATGACATTGATATCAACAACAGCCACAGCCTCAGTGGCATGATGCAGTCCAATCACAGATTGCCTGCTCAACTGAGGTTAAAGTTCTTAGAAATATGCTATTGTGCTCAGTCATTGTCTGCTGTCATGTTTGTTGCCTGTCATGTTTTGGGAACATGTTTTGGCTTTTGACAACTTCCTTGAAACCACAGGAAAGAAGTTAAAAAAATGGACAAATGTTTAAAGTCCTAACCCCATTGAGAAGGAATCCATATTTGATACTGTGTGTTGTATTTTTATGTCCCCCACTATAGTAGTGGGGGACATATTGTTTTTGCCCTGTCTGTTGGTTGGTCTGTTGGTCTGTTGGTTGGTCTGTTTGCACCAACTTTAACATTTTGCAATAACTTTTGCTATTTTGAAGATAGCAACTTCATATTTGGCATGCATGTGTATCTCATGAAGCTGCACATTTTGAGTGGTGAAAGGTCAAGGTCAAGATCATCCTTTAAGGTCAGAGGTCAAATATAGGTGGCCAAAATCGCTCATTTTATGAATACTTTTGCAATAATGAAGATAGCAACTAGATATTTGGCATGCATGTGTATCTGATGGAGCTGCACATTTTGAGTGGTGAAAGGTCAAGGTCAAGGTCATCCTTCAAGGTCAGAGGTCAAATATATGTGGCCCAAATCACTTATTTTATGAATACTTTGCAATATTGAAGATAGCAACTTGATATTTGGCATGCATGTGTATCTCACGGAGCTGCACATTTTGAGTGGTGAAAGGTCAAGGTCAAGGTCATCCTTCAAGGTCAGAGGTCAAATATATGTGGCCCAAATCACTTGTTTTATGAATACTTTTGCAATATTGAAGATAGCAACTTGATATTTGGCATGCATGTGTATCTCATGGAGCTGCACATTTTGAGTGGTGAAAGGTCAAGGTCATCCTTCAAGGTCAATTATATAGGTCAAAATTGCGCATGTAATGTCACTTCTGCAATATTGAAGCTAGCAATTTTATATTTGAAATGCGTGTGTATCTCAAGGAGCTGCACATTTTGAGTGGTTAAGGGTCAAGGTCAAGGTCATCCTACAAGGTCAGCATCATATAGGGGGACATTGTGTTTCTTAAACACATCTTGTTTTTTTTATTTTTTTACCAATAATTTATTGCAGTGAATAGCAAGTATCAGGCCATTATCAAGCCTTGCATGATTTTTATCATTTGTATCCAGTGTTTTTTTTTGCTCAAATTTAGGCCAGTTAATGGACCCATTCCCAATTGAAAAAAGGTACCAGTATATATTTTTCCCAAATGGGACCTAAAAAATCCCAATTGAAGGTTAAAAAAACAACAACAACATTTAGTTCATCTCAAATCCAGCTCTTATAAGTTTAACCATAGTATTAAATATAATATTAAAAATACTTCTCAATTTTGAAGCATTTGTAAGCAAAAAAACAACAACACTTATTTTCCAATTTTAGTAAAAACGCCTCGATTTTTCCCAATCCAAAGGGACCCTGCCCCATTCCCAAAATGGTGAAAAAACCCCACTGGTATCAACCATTTACTCATTTACCTCATCCTCTGTATTTAGTCCACTTCACGTCAGTAGCCCAACCGATAGACGAAGTATCTCCAGCGTACCCAGACACTTATCCTCCTCCAGCACATCTAAGATGAATACCTCATCTCTCTACTGCGTTTCAGACAAAAGGAATCTTCGTTTTATGAACGTAAATTGCAGAAGCCTTGGCGGCGGAAAGAGCTCTGAGCTACAGGCAGCCTTACAGTATATTAAACCCGACATAGTGTTCGGGACAGAATCCTGGCTCAAGGGGATCAAACCTGGAATACAGCCTTCCTCAGACGCTATCCAATCAAGCGAAGTCTTCCCAAGCCATTACAAATCATTCAGAAATGACAGAGGCACACTGGGGGGTGGAGTATTTGTATTAGTCCATGAGGACCTCATCGCTGAGGAGAAAGCTGAGTTCGTGACAAACTGTGAAGTCGAATGGGTACAGATTAAAATGGAAGGCAATAAAGACCTCCTAGTATCCTCTTTCTATATGCCACACAGAAACATGTCTGACATCCAAGAACTTCGCAAATCACTTGAACTGGCTACACTCAATCATAACCGTCAAATGGTAGTCGCGGGAGATTTCAATTGCCCTGACATCGACTGGGAGAACCTAGCTGTGAGGAACAGTGCCCAAGACAAAGATGCCCAACAAGCTTCTCTTTACTTATCCGCTGACTTCAATCTTACTCAAGTCCACGACAAACCCACCAGGGAGAATACCCTACTAGATCTTATTTTTACCACTAACACTTCTCTCATCAAATCCACATCAAACGCTCCTGGGATTTCAGACCACGATATAGTCGTTGCAGACTCAGACACTAAACCGTTCTACACGAAGAGGTCGCCAAGACGTTGTTACCTGTTTTCCAAAGCCAACTGGAATCTCTTAAAGGTGAAAGCCATCGAAATATCAGGAAACATTACCACCATGTTCAACAACAACTGTTCAGTCCATGAACTTTGGGATACCTTCAAATCAGATCTTAATACTGCAATCAACGCAAACATCCCTTCAAAGATGAAAACAACCAAAAACTCAACTCCATGGATCACAAGGAAAGTAAAATCAGTATTAAAGAAGAAAGCACGACTCTATAAAAAAGCTCGAACCTAAAAAAATTGGACAAACTATAGAAAATTCCAAAAGGAAAGTAAGAAAAAAATCAGCCAGGCAGAATGGGAGCATGTAAACAGAATAATCAATGAAGGTCTTTAGACCAACAATACAAAACCATTCTGGTCATAAACTAAAGAAACAGGATAACATCCGTATTGTACCTCTACGCTCTAATGGTCACCTAGTCACCTACTCCAAAAGCAGAGCTGAAATCTTACTAAACCAGTTTGAATCAGTTTTCACCAAGGATGATGGCTCACAACAGAAACCAGTACTCTCAGGCCATGTTACTGAAAACATCCCTACACTTTTGATCGGTCAAGAAGGCGTACATAAACTCCTAAAGAACCTTAAGGTCAACAAAGCAGTAGGCCCTGCTGATGTACCAAACAAAGCCCTCCAGCCTGTGCTACGGAGCTAGCCCAGCTATAACCGCTATCTTCCAGCAATCAGTCAACACTGGAGAACTGCCGAAAGATTGGAGAGATGCCAACATAGCACCGGTTTACAAGAAGGGAGACCGTCACGCGGCTGAAAATTACTGCCCTGTATCCCTTACCAGTGTCACCTCCAAACTTCTCGAACATATCATCTGCCACCACACTCTAAACCACCTCAACAAACACAGAGTTCTAACCTCCTTAAATCATGGCTTTCGCTCTGGATACTCCTGTTAAACTCAACTAGTTGTAACAACCCAAGATATACTTAACTTCTATGACCAAAATAAACAAGTCGATACCATCATCCTGGACTTCAGCAAGACCTTTGACACAGTTCCACACCTGCTTCTGAAACTTGAGAACTACGGAATCCGGGGTAACCTCCTGTCCTGGATCTCGAACTTCCTCACCCGCAGAGAAATGTGTGTGGTCGTAGACGGGGAGAAATCACACCATGTACCAGTAGGCACCGGAGTCTCAAGGGACAGTGCTAGGACCGTTGTTATTTCTGTGTCACATCAACGACCTACCAGAGAGGATGAAGTCCCAGATTAGACTTTTCGCAGATGACTGTCTCATCTACAGACCCATAAACACATTTAAAGATCATGAAACTCTTTAAAATGACCTAGATAACCTTCACAAATGGGCCAACGAATGGGGGATGGAATTTAACGGAAAGAAATGCTACGTTCTAAGCTCAAAACACAAATCTAGCTATTTTTACAATATCAACAAAGAAATCCTCAAAAGAGTTCAAGAAAACCCCTACCTTGGGATCACCTTATCTGAAGACTTGGAATGGAAAACTTATATAACCAACATAACAAAGCGAGCTAACTCCACTCTGGGATTCTTAAGAAGAAACCTCAGTCACTGCCCTCTAGAATGCCAAAAAAATGCCTTCCTAGCACTAGTCCGCTCCAAACTAGAATATGTCAGTGTGGTATGGGACCCTTTTTACCAATCAGACATTGACCGCCTAGAGGGTATCCAGCGATCAGCCGCAAGGTTCAACACCAGAGACTACAGCTCCAGACAGCCTGGTTGTGTGACCGAAATGCTTCAAAAGCTGGAACTCCCACCACTCCAAGACAGTGGGCCCGCCCAAAGGTTCACACTATTGTACAAGGTGGTGAAAGGGCACGTACCGGCCATTTCCATTGAAGCGCTTCCATTAGCTTTTAAAAGTTGGAAGTCCTGAATTCCAAGCCTAAAATTTTGGACGTCCTAGACATAAATTTCGAAGTCCCACTTTTATTTTAGAATTTTAATATACGTACATGTTCCAACTCTATCCATTACCCGATAATCCAGTAGTATTACGATTTCTATTTTCAAAACCAAAATACGGACAATATTGACGTCTGCTACCATCCGCCATTATTCGCAAGTTGAATTATGGGATGGGGGAATTCCCATTGAACATGCGTTAATTACGTGACGCGATTTGAGAGAAACTAGCGAAGATATTTCGTTAATTGCAGTCCATGTCAGTACCATCTGCTAACAAATCGGAAATAAATAAATAAAATACCGGAGCAAATCGGTACCAAATGAACATTTCCGAAATGCCGAATTCGTTCTCAAATGATCGCGCACGCGAACAAATTTTCGTAAATTGATAATTTGTCGGTTTATTTCCAAACTGTCTTTTCAGATTTTTGCTATCTCCAGAGCCGAGATTTCATCGCATTGGCGATCAGGGGATGGGTTAATTATGCAGACTGCTTATTTTCAAATGCGTATAATCAAAGTATTATCCGAAAAAATCAGGATTTTACTTTTCACGGAAAGTTACGAAAATTCTAGCAACAAATAAACATTTCTCGTGTATTTCGTGTACAGATGAAAATCATGCAAAAATTAGACTTCATGCAAAACGTAACGTCATTCTTCCGCGGGGAAAGCGTGGCCTCAAATATTTGATTGCTGAATAAAAACTTCGTAACGCAGAGGTCGCTTATATTGCTAATATTATTGTATACAGCTTCACATGGGGTCGGCGTGTATTCGGTTGCCTGAGCACTGATTGGCTGATGCGCTTACCAAGAAGACTTTGATTGAGAGCTGGAAAAATCAATATTGGCCACTCGCTGAGAAATTCATTGAAAACAGTAGCTCTTGTGCGGAGTTAACGGTCTGAATAACCCCATTTACTGTTGACATTTGAACGTGTTGTGTATTAGAAAATAGCGTACATACATACCGATTATCGGACGTCCAAGGGACTTTCACCATTTGCATAATGGACGTTCGACTGCCAATTTCGGGCGTAATTTACGCCCGGACGTCCACTAACGGAATCGCTGTTGAACGATACCTTAAGCCACTAAGGCCTAAGCGTATTATAAGGGCTAAACAATACGAGGGCTATATTCATCAAAACATTGTGTGTAACTTTGTGAACAATAACTCCCAGTGTTTTGAAACTATTCCATCCAAAACTGTTCTTTTTAAAAATTCATTCTTTGTAAAAACTGTGATTGACTGGAATAAACTTAGTGATGACATTGTGAACTCTTCAACAATTTACATTTTCAAAGACAGTGTATTAAAACAGCAATAGTGCAGCTATCGCGCACTCCACCATCGTCGAGTAAAAGCCAGAATTGGTTTCTTCAACGTACCCATCCAGATCCAGAACTTAAGCAAACTATTTTGAATGAGAAGTTTCTTAAATGTATCGGTAAAATTTAAGCATGTTTATCACATGTTTATTTCTTTAGTATTAAGCGTTTATGCAGTGTGCATTCCGGTTTCATAAATATATTAAATACTTCTTAAATTCCATAAAGATAATGGAAATCCTCTGATCAGAGAAGTTTGGTACAATTTTAAATTTTGAGTTGTTTCCCTTGTACTGATATTACTGGTATACCTTACTTCTATTTGCAGCTGTAAAATATTGAAACCAATCTCTGAATAATTTTATTATATCATGAACAGTGCTCCAGCACGAATTTGAAAAGGGCAATGGGGGGGGGGCAATTTTGTCAAAAGGGCTCTTTTGTGCGCGGTATTTTGTCAAAAGGGCACTTTAGCACGGTTTTTTGTCAAAAGGGTACTTTTGAGCGCCCTGTCGTATCCGGAATGCTCCCTGTTGCACATTAACTTTTATATTATTAATAATTGTTAGAATATATTATTTCCATTTTTATGTAACCATGCAAATAAATGTCTTAATTGAGGAATAAATTAATAATGAAAGTGTTATAAGGGATTTATAAATTATGAAATATTTCTAAAAAAACTCCTTCCATTAAGGCCTAGCTGGAGCACTGATGAAGTTTCGGCAATCTATATCCCGATCATACTAGACTATTTAATATACCCTTTGTCTTTTCTAAAAATAGTAGCATAGGTTTCAACTCAAATTCCTATGGTGTTTATATATTATCACAGGCAGACCAGTATTTTTTATGCCCCTTCGTCATAGAAGAAGGGGATATATTGTTTTTGGCCTGTCTGTCTGTCATTGTGTGTGTCTGTCTTTCTGTGTGTCTGTCTTTCTGTGTGTCTGTCCCAAAACTTAAACCTAGGTTAACTTTTTGGTCATAACTTTTGCAATATTGATCACAGCAACTTGATATTTGGCATGCATGTGTATCTCATGGAGCTGAACATTTGACATTGTGAAAGGTCAAGGTTATCCTTCAAGGTCAAAGGTAAAAAAAAAAAATATAAAAAAATGCAAAGCGGCGCAGTAGGGGGCATTGTGCCTCTGACAAACACATCTCTTGTTTAACCACGGGGCTGGGTCCCTTTGGATTGGTAAAAATCGCGTTGTTTTGACTTAAATTGGGAAAAAAGTGTTGTTGTTTATGGGCTAACAAATAATTTAAAATTGAGAATTAAAGTCATTTCAATAAATTTTAACTGAGGTTCAACGAATAGAGCTTGATGGGAGAAGAACTCCATGTTGAGATTTTTAAAAAAACTTTATACTTTTTTCGATTGGAAATGGAATACTGGACCCAATTTTGACCAAAAAAAGAACAAAAAAAAACATTGCAGACAATTGATTTGCTCACACATAATACTAGTATGCTAACTTTGTTCAAAATTATTATTATTTGTGTATTATAAACTGGTGTGGGAGAGTAGGTTCTTCCTTTCTCGTGTTTGAATTACAATTGGGAGAAGTATTTGAACTTTAGTAAGCTTATTTGTAATTATTTACTTAACAGAAATAATAGCAAGTTCTGTCACAGAATCTTATTTTATTTTGTCCCGGATTTTGTATACCGTCTAGCTTTACTATTTGACCCTAATATATTGACTGATTATATACCTGTCTGATCGAATGTAGCATTATTTGTATACATTATATTTTGATGCTTGAATATTGGCTTTTGCGGTAATTTGCTTCATTTACATATTATATAAAAAGTGGTAACAATGGAACATGTATAGTCAAATATAGTACTATGATGTGTGTGATGTTAATGGAGACTAAATGTAGAGGTAAATATTACTCTTAGAGGGATTGGCAAGAATGTTAAATACTGAGAAACATGCTGATGATTATTCATTGTATAACCCTTGTTCTTCTTGAGTTCTTCTTTGTAAAGCCAAAATCCATAAAAAAAATAAATATGTCTCACGTATGTCTATAAAATCAAGTTCAATCAACCTAATACATCATAACAAACAGAATACAATGTCATGTTACCATCGACATCAATTTGCGTGTCTTTTTGAGAAATGCTCAAAACAAAAAATTAATAAGAAACGGTTATCAAACCGAAAGCGGAAGTTTTTAATTGACAATTCAATCTATCTTACTGTGGTTCCAAAGATTGTCGCTGTATAACAATAGGATAGTTGATGTATAACTTTCGCATATTTTCAAATTCTGAATACTCAGCATTGTCCATTGCAAATACTTACACATTTTCATGAATTTTTGACGTGTTTGAAACTTGGATTAATATCATTATTATGCGAGCACAACATATCACCTAAGGTGTTTTAATTTGCAAATAAGAGATATATATTTATGGTCTTTTTGTGTTTACCAGTATTTATGTCAGAAAATTGTTTATGTGGTTCATACTATCGATTAAAGTGCAGCCTGAATTCAAGGCGACGAGTCTACATAAAAAAAGCCTTAATCAGTTGCAACTCTCAGTGATCCGGAGGGTCAAATGCTGGGAGTTGGATTATTGCAACTATGTACAACCCTTGATAGTGATCTACGTTAATTGAAGTGAAATAACAAAAAAACAATGATTCTTATAATAGATAATTAATTAACGTAACAAATATTAAATAAATCTTTGTTCACAAAATCTGGTCATTGTGTTTGCTGCAAAATACAACTAAATCATGGACACCCATTATAACCATGACATTATGTTTTTGTAGAGTGATGCATTCATTTCATTATTCGTTCCTTTGCAGTTCTAATTGATATTCAAGTAAGATGGCAGCATAATATCTTTTGTTTATTACATTTCTTAAGTGCTAGCCTGTAACAAAATTGCATGGCCTGGAACTTATTTTTTAAGTTAATATGTGTAAATTAGCCACAATATATTTCATAACATTTCTATGTCATTTATCATTTTCAACAACTAAAACATACATCTGGAGCAGTTACGCAAATATCCTCTGTCATACAAGTATATACAACCAATAAGAAACATCTTAAAGGTCATTGTATTCAAATATAAAAAGAATTATGGTGGAGATAATATTACAACATGTATGTAAAATTGCCTTTCTTAGCTTTTCTTGTCAGCAAAAATGTGTCAGTCCGACTAGTGTTTTCCGGTCAAAATTCACAATGTTATTATGAATCCAAGCCTATAAATACATATAAACAATTTTCAGCGATTATCTGATACATCTGTTAAGTGGTTAACTCTTATGTGTTTAATTTGGTTGTTATTGGATGTATGAACTAGGATGTACATAATAGCAATACCTATCTATCTATCCTGAACAGTCAACATTTAAGCATGCCTTTCCGTTTACAAGATGATTGCTTGACACTCCTCACCAGAGGTCCAGATAAGATGCGTATTTGCGTAAAATACGCATGAAAAAAAAGAAAATACGCATGGCTTAAAATTTTGTTGAGTAAAAAAACTCCTGGCTAAATTCGGATTACGTATCGTGTGCAATTTCAATGCGTATTAGCCGTTTATACATGAATATAAGTTGATGTAATCATGACTGGTTCCCGTCATTGTGTCCACACCAGTAAAAACGTAGTGACATCACCATCTATGTACAGAATGTGGTTCCCGACCTAATTTACTCCTCAGTCAGAACGGTATCATTTCATTTTGGCCCACGATAAAGGCTGATGTTGACACAACAGACTCTCTGCTGCATTGTTGAGAATCGATATACGCTAATGGTGAAAACATTTGACATCACATTCGAAAAAAACCCCGAATCGCCCAACTTCAAGCATATAAGTTTTGCTATCAGTTCATCTCTTGTGTGGCACTATGGAAAAACCTTTTTCCTTCAAGCACTGTTTAAATGGCAGCCGAAATACACATATATAATAAACAAGTTTTACGGATACCACCCGCTTACCATTCAGATAACGTGACTAAGCACATGTTTAAACTGTTAGATATATTAAAATCCGGTTTGCAATCAATGAATCCACTTGAATTATAATGTAATGCGAAAACTTGCTGCTTGCTTGTTTTTCATATGACCGTCACGATCTGTGCCGCTCTGACCGGCAGTCCCTGTCCCGAAAGCGCCTTTCTTTTTGTGACATGTTCAGCAGCATCTGCATGTGTTTGTGTTTTATTGTCATGTAAATAAAACAAAAATTAATGGCGAGCCAGTTATAAATGGTTGATCTCTATGAATTCGACATCGTCATTAGTAACACCAGAACAAATTGTACGCCCTATTATTGACAGTATATTAAATAAAACAAAAGTTATTGCTTTTTTGTTTACAAAACTGCTTGTAATAGCAAGTTAACACTACATGTACAATTTATTATTAATTCAGGTCCTTTGAACATAAATACTCCTTAAAATTATCGGATTTAGATTTTTACTCATCAATTAAAAAATTCGTGAGTGAAATACCGCTCAGCTGAAAAAATTATCTGGAGCTCTGCTCCTCACCAGTTGTTTTTTCCGTTGATCACAATAGTGACACCAAATTCTGTCTAGTGCTGACATTAACATAATTAAGAGAAGGCACAATCCTAAAATATTTTGTATGCCCCGGCATTGACTGATGTGGGAGGCAGAGCTCCAGATAATTTTTTCAGCGGAGGGGTATTTCACTCATGAATTAGGTGGGAGGTATATGGTGATTGACCCATCCGTCCATCTGTATAAGATTAACACAAAATGACATGTTTCATATAGCATTAATAATGTTTCCTACAAAGCTTTGATACTTGCATGGGTGATGTGCTTGAGCACTATCAACACACCAACTTCAACCCAGCATTTTTTTTGCCCAATAGGGAAAAGTACCGGTTCCAGCTCAATAGCTAAAAATGTGTGCGAAAACCCCTGAAATTGGGAAAATTTGCATCGTGAAGTTGTCGCATAATTAGTGTATTTCATGTATATTCCTTGTTCGGTGTAACTGAATACATAATATCTGTCTTCATGAAGAAATGCATAAATGGGCATCATATGTCATCCTCAAATTAGACGAGAAAAATGCACCAAGTGCACTAAGTTATTGCCCATGGCTGGGTTCACTAATTAGTTATGTCTATGGTAAGCACATGCAGCACTGTTAATTTGTGTATATTTTCATGTTAAATGACAGGTGAACTTTCATATATGCAGTTAAACAAACGTGGTCTCGCTTAATTATTGGCATATATATGCACAAGATATGTAAGTCACACATAAAGCCATCCCGTATCAGGTAATTCAACTCATGTTAAAGTCAGATCATCCAGACAGCCGTCACCCAATTTATTTGTCCATTATTGTATAAATTGGCATCTGCGTTGTATGAAGGGGAGTCCTAAGTTTGACAATCGAGTAGAAGAGTCACGCTTTCTGGACGTGGTGGCCATTTCGGCCACCGCGATATAAAATTGTACTTCATGAACATTAGAAACGTTGTGTTGTGTTAATAAGCAGAAATAAAACGCAAAGAAATCAGAAATGAACTTTGTTGGTTACTGTGTCTTTTCCACGAAAGATACGCAATTACGCTACAAAGTCTTCATATTGGGACATTGGTGTATATGAATTTTTGCTCCCACATACTTTAAAATTGATACCTAAGTGTTGTCAAGTTGTCAATACTATATTTACTTAGGTTCAAGCCATAGAGCTGCATAGGGAAGCTAATTAAATGTTGCATTTATTTATAAAAAAAAACAAAAAAAAACAACCTACAATTGGGATTTTTATGCTCCTCCAAAAGCATATAGTTGCTGCTTCGTCTGTCCGTGCGTTCTCACGAATGATACATTGTGCAACTTTTTTTATGCCTAGATAAACATTGTGTGTCTTAATTTCATTGTGCAACTAGTCGCACAATACATTTGCCCAAAGTTCGTCAAAATGTGTCTTGTGCAACTTTAAACCTATCTGGAGAATTCGCACAACGTTTTTGTCCAAAGTGTGTCCAAAGGATGTCCATGTAAAACTGTCTATGCGATGGACGAGACCGTAACTTTTATTTTTGCAAGTGTCTGTGAAAGTTTGAGCGTCTATATTTGAGGCAATCAGATGCCTGTTTATAAAAAAAGACAAGCCAATCAACACCAGGCTTTCTAATTGACGCATGCGCGTGCACCCGCGTTCTCCCGCGTGTTGGACATGTGGCTTTTATGTGCAGTGGGACTGTTGAACGTCCCAGAAACCATCATAACGGATAATGGATTTATATTTTATAGAACCATATGTGAGGTAAGTTTCGTATGTTTTCTTTCTATATGTATAATCCATTTAGATGTTTTCTTTTTGTGAATGACTTATGGCACCCAGTTTAAGAAATGAAAACAGGAATAAATAAGGTCATTTTGAAATCTGTTTAATTGGCCACACAGTGATCGGGAAATGCAATATTTAAATTTTGTCCAATTGTTTTTACATCCAATATTCCATAAGCACAACTAATTTTAAAAGAGTAAACGCACATTGCTTTCAGTAGTTGTTAATAATTTCACTTTTTTATTCACGCGCACCTGCTCGTCGTAAGCAACGTTAAAAAGACGCCGCAATTTTGTTTGTAAACAACTTTGCTGCAGCGATTGTTTTTTAAGGAAAAAAAGTAAAGCGGCGGTGTGGGGCGGCAGCCACCATAATGAGATTTTAACAAGGGCTGTTTGTAAAACATGCATGCCCCCCATATGGGCTGTCCGTTGTAGTGGCAGCCATTGTGTGAATACGATTTTTGTCACTGTGACTTTGACCTAGTGACCTGAAAATCAATAGGGGTCATCTGCAGGTCATGATCAATGTACCTATGAAGTGTCATGATCCTAGGCAAAAGCGTTCTTGAGTTATCATCCGAAAATCATTTTACTATTTCGGGTCACCGTGACCTTGACCTTTGACCTTGTGACCTCAAAATCACTAGGGATAATCTGCAAGTCATGATCAATCTACCTATGGAGTTTCATGATCCTAGGCGTATGCATTCTTGAGTTATCATCCGAAAACCATTTTACTATTTCGGGTCACCGTGACCTATACCTTTGACCTAGTGACCTCAAAATCAATAGGGGTCATCTGCGAGTCATGATCAATCTACCCATGAAGTTTCATGATCCTAGGCGTATGCGTTCTTGAGTTATCATCCGGAAACCATTTTACTATTTCGGGTCACCGTGACCTTGACCTTTGACCTAGTGACCTCAAAAATCAATAGGGGTCATCTGCAAGTCATGATCAATCTACCCATGAAGTTTTATGATCCTAGGCGTATGCGTTCTTGAGTTATCATTCAAAAACCATTTTACTATTTCTGGTCACCGTGACCTTGACCTTTGACCTAGTGACCTCAAAATCAATAGGGGTCATTTGCGAGTCATGATCAATGTACCTATGAAGTTTCATGATCCTAAGCCCAAGCGTTCTTGAGTTATCGTCTGACAACCACCTGGTGGACGGACCGACCGACAGCCCGACCGACAGACCGACCGACAGACCGACAGACTGACATGAGCAAAGCAATATACCCCCTCTTCTTCGAAGGGGGGCATAATTAGATTAGACAAACTGTAAATGCCGAACTGGTCAAACCCGATCGCCGAAGTGGCATTTAATTACGATGCCCAAGTAACCAGGTGCCGAAGAAACTAGATACCTGTCAATTGTAACCATTACCAGTGTGTCTTAAAATGGGGCTTTTCCAGGGAAACCATGTGTTTGCTGACTACATGTTTAAGTTTTACATCTTACAAGCAAATAAATGTGCATTGCTCAAGCAAAATACCTTGAGGAGATGCGCATGTTATTAGTGGGTTCTGGTTAGATGATTTATTTCGAGAGTTATGGCCCTTTGAAATTTTTAAGTTCCTAAACCATCCATCGTATTATTTTGTCCAAAGTTTCCCCCTCAAGACGTTTCCTTTTATCTGAATCTATATAGTGCAATATTGTGACAAATTATTTTTTTGGGAGCATCACCCGTCTCCGATGGTTTCTTGTTTTTATATTTATTGAAAACATCACATGGGATGTATGCTATAAAATCAATGTTTAATTAAGTAACAACCATACTAGTACAACAAGAGACCAGTTGCCTTTAGAAGTCACCATACATTAAGAGACCACCTGTGTTAAGAGACTGCTCAAAGATCAACCATTCGGTCTTTATAGGTCAGAATATATTTACATTTAAATGTTTACTGAATGCTCTTGAAAGTGTGAGGTTTGGAGCTCCTTATAACAGATTTAAAGGTTTGAATTTCTAAGGGGGTTACAGGTATACTGGTTGCAGGTTTTTGGTTAATGGCTGTCATTATTGTAGTTGGATTACTTGTCTTGAAAATCTCTCTTTTTTTTTTACAGTTATCAACTTAAAACTTCTAGTAAAAAAATGTAATTAAGAGGATTTGCAGCACAAGAACCATTACTATTGCTCCCCTATTTTAGAGGTATTGCCCTTTGTTCAGGTTTATAATTTAATTTTGTATATAGCATGTCTTGAACTTAAAGAGGTTATAACTTGAAAGATATGTATATTATAAGATAGTGGATGTGCAGTATACATGAACCATTACGTACATTTCTTTCAAGCCGGCTTAGTTGATATTTCTCACAACAATTTTGTTATCTCAACTGACCAGAGTTGATCAGTATTTGTCAGATACTTCGCAAAAATTGTGCCAAAAAATGCCAAACGCATCAAAAATACAAAACCTAATCACATACATAACGGAATCTTCAAGATTATTATTTACCTTTTAGGTAATTGCACGCTTTGGGTCATGTGAGCCCCAATTTCACATGATTTCCACTTCCGCGCTTTTCAAAATAAAAAAGAACTACAAAATAACACGGTTTCTCCATGGCAAATGGAGACAGGAAATCTGGACGAAACTGGATTCATTGTTGGGTGGTGTGAAAACACGCTTAGCGGTTCTACTGACCTATTGTGTAGACTGCGATGTTTCAACAAAAGGGATTAAAATGTGCGAAAGCGACTTTTTGCGGATAATGGAGCGTGTTTGTCAAAATTGTGGATATGATGCGTTTCCTTGTAGATTTATTAGATTCTACGCTGTATTATAGTGTGCAATCGATAATTCAATTAACCAGAATATGCCATATTTCCTAACTCTGAAAAATTAATGCTTTTAACGTTACTACTGAGTTTTGGAAAATAATTCTTAACTTTTCTAAATGACCTAAAAATGAATAATAATGGGTATTTTCATGCAAAAAATCAAAATAAACATACTTGCAACTTTATTTATACGAGTTCAACAGTGTCTATTCAGTATTATACAATAGTTTCAATAATGTCAACAAGGTATATGTATTCCATTTAATGACCTTGACCTTTCCGTGTCATTCCAATTATTTGCCATACAGACACACTTTGTCTTATGTTGAGCACAATTAGTATGGATATTATACAAATGTTATAAGATTAAGGCTATTCTGATAATTCATTTTGACAAAAAAAATCTGATATAATATAATATATATGGGAAGCGACGTGAGAAAATACGCGCTATGGTAAAAAATTTCGATTTTGAGTTTTATACTTTTTCAAGTAGTTCAATGATTTCTGATTACAACGGTATGTCTACTTTGTTAATGCGTTCAATATTGATATTGATATGAACGTTTATAAAATACGTTGTTAACGTATTTGCAAAGCGACATCGTAAAATTCTCCGCGATGTTAATCTTAACTGACGTTATTATGCCCCCCTTCGAAGAAGAGGGGGTATATTGCTTTGCTCATGTTGGTCGGTTGGTCGGTCGGTCGGTCGGTCCGTCCACTAGGTGGTTGTCGTATGATAACTCAAGAACGCTTGGGGCTAGGATCATGAAACTTCATAGGTACATTGATCATGACTCGCAGATGACCCCTATTGATTTTGAGGTCACTAGGTCAAAGGTCAAGGTCACGGTGACCTGAAATAGTAAAATGGTTTCCGGATGATAACTCAAGAACGCATACGCTTAGGATCATGAAACTTCATGGGTAGATTGATCATGACTCGCAGATGACCCCTATTGATTTTGAGGTCACTAGGTCAAAGATCAAGGTCACGGTGATCCGAAATAGTAAAATGGTTTCCGGATGATAACTCAAGAACGCATACGCCTAGGATCATGAAACTTCATGGGTAGATTGATCATGACTCGCAGATGACCCCTATCAATTTTGAGGTCACTAGGTCAAATGTCAAGGTCACGGTTACCCGAAATAGTAAAATGGTTTCTGGATGATAACTCAAGAACGCATACGCCTAGGATCATGAAACTTCATGGGTAGATTGATCATGACTCGCAGATGACCCCTATCAATTTTGAGGTCACTAGGTCAAAGGTCAAGGTCACGGTGACCCGAAATAGTAAAATGGTTTCCGGATGATAACTCAAGAACGCATACGCCTAGGATCATGAAACTTCATGGGTAGATTGATCATGACTCGCAGATGACCCCTATCAATTTTGAGGTCACTAGGTCAAAGGTCAAGGTCACGGTGACCCGAAATAGTAAAATGGTTTCCGGATGATAACTCAAGAACGCATACGCTTAGGATCATGAAACTTCATGGGTAGATTGATCATGACTCGCAGATGACCCCTATCAATTTTGAGGTCACTAGGTCAACCCCTGCGAAGATTATTAGAACTGTTCTATAACATTTCTAGAACTGTACTGGAACTAATGACTAGAAGTGTTCTGGAATCATCCTTAAAATGCTCTAGAACGATTTAGAACAGTTGTTGAACGTTAAATGAGAATAATTTCTAGAACAATTTGTTCTGAAACAGTTCTGAAGGTGTGTTCTAGAACAATTCTTGAACTATTGTTCTAGAACTATTCCAGAATTTTTCTTGAATAAATTTCCAGAACTGTTATAGAATTGTTCTAGAAAATTTTTCTCATTTAACGTTCAACAACTGTTCTAGAACAATTCTTGAACTATCGTTCTAGAACTATTCCAGAATTTTTCTTGAATAAATTTCCAGAACTGTTCTAGAATTGTTCTAGAATTTTTTTCTCATTTAACGTTCAACAACTGTTCCAGAATAATTCTAGAACATTTTCAGTATGATTACAGAACAGTTATAGCCGGTGTGTTCCAGTACAATTCTAGAAATGTTTAGAACAGTTTCGAAGGGTTGCTTCAAATAAGTCTGGAACAAATGTTCTAAAACAGTTCTGAAAATGTCCGTAAACAGTTCTTTTCAATCTCTTCGGAGGCATCTGATGGGATCAGGCTCTTCTGTGTACAAGCAACTTGTCACGAGGCTCTGTAGGTGTTTGAGCACTTTGCTCTGAAATCATTTAGATAACAAATGTAGTCACATCTTAAACTAAACAAGAAGTCTAAATGATCCAGCTGGACAGTATTACAAATATAGACATAACGTCTTTTTATTTAGTCAATATTGAGTGTACTTATTATCAAAGTATTCAAAGAAATTATTACACATTTGATCACAACATTAGTATTTTCAAATTGAGAATGCTTCAATACAGCAAACCTTGTAAGTAAACTGGTGATGGATAACACAATTTGACATTCAGCACCAACTTAAATACGAACGCAATATATTCAAGACACTGTTGCAGGTTTTTATGATTTGAACGCATTAAATACTGGATTTTATATATTTCTAAGGGATTAAAATAAAAAGTATTAGACAACCAACATACTACTGAGATTTTGCTTTGCAGCATTGTTCGTCAGGTCAATCTCTTCGGAGGCATCTGATGGGATCATGCTCCTCTTTACAGGCAACTTATCACGAGGCTCTGTTGGTGTTTGATCACTGAACTCTAAAATCATTTATGAAATGTGTTGAAAACCAAACTTGAGCATTGTGTCATGTGATCATGAATACTTTGTTTTAGTCCATCAAATTTCACATTTGGAAATTCTGGCTAGTCTGAGTAGTTACCCATACAAACAATTTGCTAATGTTATCGAACGTTTGTTCATCAGATTTTTTTTTCAAAAAAATTCACTCACCCCTGGCTAGTGAGTGAGTGTGAAATTGGATAACTGTGAACAATGTGTTCATGTTTCATTTATAACAGGGAAAAAATCATATATCTATAGGCAGTGTTGACCAACTGATAAAAAAATACTTAAAATAACACTTATTCAATGGAGGAAAATTGAATTTCTTGAGTCTCATTCAAGTGTCCAACTCACATTCATAAATATTAAAGCCTGTAATTTTGGACTGCCTGCCTGTCACTGAACTGTGAACATGCCTTGAAAATAATACCTACCTTGAGTTTTTTTCCTATCTTAAGTTGCCTCGAAAGCATGCTTAGGCGGTCGCTTTGCTTGCTTTAAGATAAACCTCATCATATGTAATCAACAGTATATACAAATTTTAATATTATTATTATGATAATATATTTATTTACAAGATTATTTTTCGTTATCCGAAAATATGATTGCCCGAACCTGTACTATTTACAACAAATTGTTTAACAATGATCAGGAAGACCCCTTAACTTGAATATTGATTTATTTCAATACTTTGTGTTTTTATCAACACACAGTGTTATAAACAGTAAATGAAATATACTTGCTCTACAGCGATTGAAATATGGACATTTTTTAGGGGACATTGTTAACCGAGACACCGCCTCGTCAAATAGGTCCGCGTTGAGCGAACTGAAATATCATTTTGCGGTATTCTCCGGCAGGACTTTATTAACATTAGTGACGAGGCGGGCTTAACGCTTTCAGTCATAAAAAAGTGTTCACCCCATTCAAGAACCTTTTAGATTGGTACCAAAAAGTTTGGCTATCAAACGAATTTACTTACGATGGATTTCACTGATCACCGCATCGTATGTTTGTTTTTGGTAAGTGGCTTTGATGAGATCTCCCTCCTGGTAGTGAGCAACATCTATTTTGGGTGCGACTACATTTTGTGGTTCGATAAAGCTCATAACGCGATTGAACAAGAAAAGAACGTCTGCCATTTAAAAAAAGCGCGCTTATATGCACCCGACTGTTTTTCGTTAATGCTGCTCCGCTGACATTCTACGTAAATAAAATAAAAAACCAGTCAGCTCTGTTTTGTGAATTTTGGCCAATGAAATTATCCATTACATTTGGGGTTAGGCTGGGTAGATTTTCAGAGACCCGTACGATGCTTTGGAATTTAATTTTCCAACTTAAAATTAATCCCTCCTTACTAAATTCATATCTTCATGTTAAGTAAAATGACACATCGAAAGGAAAACCATCTTCATGTATCGGAAAATGGTAAGTACCAGTGCTTGATATGTGATAAAGAATAATCAACCAGACAGAGAGTTCTTACGATGCTGTCCGGTAATCTTGCGCAGTTAAGGGTCAATTGGTTTAAAAACATGTTCTTTTATAAGTTGGCAACATAATATCTAAATTTATTATGAAAATTATAAGTTCAAGTGCTTATTAACACAAAAATATCTGATTAATTCAGTGAAGAATTGTCCGATTTGATTTCAAAACAAACATGACTCACCTCATTTTCAAACTATCACAGTGTCCGGTAATCTTGCGCACTTTGTATAATGACCTCGTTTAGGCAAAATTGTAGACATATGGTGTCCAATTATTGATAAAAAAACATTCCAGAAAAATATTTAAAAAATCAGTTTGCAAAACCATTGAAATTAAATGTGGATTTCTAGTGCAGTTTTTGTTCACTACAAATCAAAAAAAATATAATCACTAATAATAGTGGACAATTACAACAATGTAATAAAAAAGTACCGGTATGCGTGAAAAAAAATGCATAACAGGTTTGATACCACGATCATGCTTCCATAGTGTACAGAAAATATCAAAACTAGGCCATTACGCATGCGGAGATCATACCAAATTGGTTTGACAGAATGGCGGGAAATGATGACTATGTCGTCTGATGCGATATATTTTCATGGCAAAAATACCATAACTGATCGGATATTGTGCAATGGAATGCTTAATTACACGTTGGATTTATGAATTCTTAATTTAAAGTATGAAAACGCTAAAGACTGCAGGGAGTTTGTGATTCATTTTGAATTTTTCGTAAGAAGGCCAGTGTTTACGATGTATAGGGATGGCGCAGCCGGTGTATAAATGTAATGATCAAATTTAATTTTGCATGGAATACGTAACTTTTAAATCCGTTAATTCTTTAAAATGTGAAATTCCATCTTTCATCACTTAAAAGAAAACCATTCGTCGTCTGCGAGATTCGCAAATGCGAAGTGCGCAAGATTACCGGACGCGCAAGATTACCGGACTTAACTGTACACATCGAAACACGGGTTAAGTAAGTCAACGTGTATTGTGGGTCAAACACTATTCTTAATACAGCTGTTATTACAATTCATAAATGGTCCATTTGCTGAAGGGCGAGTATAAGGCAAATGGACGCATTTTTTTCTGTTTTATAACTGGTTATCATTTATTTAAACCACATAAACACCAATGCTTATTTTTTTGAAGATTACACTGCAAGTTAGGCAAGTGATTTCAGTATTTAACAATGCTCAATGTTTACATTGAAAGTCTCATTGCACGCAACTTCAGGCTGGGATTATAGACCTGTGATGCTCACTAAAATAACTTCTTGAGGCCCGGGAATAGTTTATTATGAGACTTTAATCTATCGATGACTACAAGAAGACGAGACTTGGCAAAACATTAAATAATCTAAAAATTTGTGAAATTAACATTAATAACATGCAAGAGTAAAATGGCATTGGTCACCTTTACACCCATGTATTCTGGAATGCCTGACTGAATAAGGTAAATTACTGAAATTTTAAGAAAAGCATATTTCTAAAACATCATTATAACAGAAGAAAACAGTTTGTTTACATAAAACGAAAAAACAAGTGTTATTTTGTCCAAATTATGTTGCCTTCCAGAAGTAGTTTCACACTTGGTAGTGTGGCTCACACATGAGGTAGAATGGCCGTGGTAACTACTTGGGAGGCAAAACAACTAGGGGAAAGGAAACTACTTGGGAGCAAAACAACCTGATACTGTGCAGAATTTAATTTTGTTTGAACATGTTGATTTTTGTAAACCACAATCATTTGCTTGTGAATTAAGTTTCTGTAATTATAAACCTGTTAATGAATTAAAGAGTTTATATTTGTTTCAAAATATACATTCATATGTCTTTTTTCCAGGTCCACTGAAGCGTGTGAAGAAACTGTATTTTGATGATGAAACACTTCCAGTGCCACATTCTACGCACTATTGGAGACAGACTACACAAATAAACTACACAAATATCTGAATAATGTTATGAAAAAGATGGATGAAATCCACCTATTACAGTTACCAGAAGCTCCTGTAGTTAGTCACCTAATTCCAGTTTAGTTCGTTGAGATTCTTGTGATGGTGAATGTTGAGGAACTCTGTGAAGTCCTAGTGTTTTAATTGACACAAGATTACATGCAAATTCAGAAGACACTAAGTATGCAGAATTCCGAACAGATACAGTAATTTTTTTTTTAAATAATGTGTAATTTGGTGACAAATTATAGTCAGTTATATACATGTATATGTATGTGTGTAGCAGAAGATTTTGTAAGGACTTAAAGGAGAAGTACTTTTTGGTATTTCAGGGATAATTTTCTCCAGTTCTCCATAAAAGCTTATGTTTGGATACTCATTAGGAGTGCCTCGTAACATTGTTTCTAGTGAGTACCCACATAATGTTTTAGGATTAGAAGTAAGACAAAGTATCCCAGACCTATCAACAAACACTCCTCCTTAACATTAGTCCTCTGTTTGTGTATGATATATATATATCTCATGATATGACAGCAATATCTTGCAGACACCACAGCAAGCAAAGTTTCAATGTGAAAATTGTTTTGAAATATAATTTGAAAGAAGTCAAATTATCATTGTCTGAACTAGTTTATTTTAAATATGTTGAACAATTGTAGGACAATTGTAGACTTTGGTTCTAGACCTGTTCTATATGTGTTCTTATTCCCCATTAGAATGTTTGTAGAACTTACTGGTTCTTAAAGAGTTCTAAATGTGTTCTAGAACTACAGTTTAGAACATTTTTAGAAATTTCTTGAACTTATTTTGTTCTAGAAATGTTCTAAAAATGTTCTTGTGTATTATTGGAACAGTTTCAGAACTAAGCCTTGTTCCACAAATGTCTGGAATTATTCTAGAAAACAGTTCTGGAACAATTCCAGCACATAAGTTCTAGAACGCGAATATGGAACATTCTAGAACTGTTCTTGATGTTCTAGAACAGTTCCAGAAGCGTTCCAATTTCTAGAACAAATCTTCGCAGGGGAAATGTCAAGGTCACGGTTACCCGAAATAGTAAAATGGTTTCTGGATGATAACTCAAGAACGCATACGCCTAGGATCATGAAACTTCATGGGTAGATTGATCATGACTCGCAGATGACCCCTATTAATTTTGAGGTCACTAGGTCAAAGGTCAAGGTCACGGTGACCCGAAATAGTAAAATGGTTTCCGGATGATAAATCAAGAACGCATACGCCTAGAATCATGAAACTTCATGGGTAGATTGATCATGACTCGCAGATGACCCCTATCAATTTTTAGGTCACTAGGTCAAAGGTCAAGGTCACGGTGACCCGAAATAGTAAAATGGTTTTCGGATGATAACTCAAGAACGCATACGCCTAGGATCATGAAACTTCATAGGTAGATTGATCATGACTCGCAGATGACCCCTATTGATTTTGAGGTCACAAGGTCAAAGGTCAAGGTCACGGTGACCCGAAATAGTAAAATGATTTTCGGATGATAACTCAAGAACGCTTTTGCCTAGGATCATGACACTTCATAGGTACATTGATCGTGACTCGCAGATGACCCCTATTGATTTTCAGGTCACTAGGACAAAGGTCAAGGTCACAGTGACAAAAATCGTACTCACACAATGGCTGCCACTACAATGGACAGCCCATATGGGGGGCATGCATGTTTTACAAACAGCCCTTGTTCATAAAAGATTCGCTTATTGGCACATCGACTACTAATTAAATGACTATATCTTATACGTAACAAACCATAACAAGTGATGACCATTTGTAATCAATACACACACACACACACACAAGTACCATTTTAACATAAAAACAAACAAAATAGCTGCAAAATGTTCCAATTCAACTACACTATGAACTGAATTAACTGTTTTTTCAATTAAATACTTTTTAAAGTCAAAATCGACAGTTAGTAGGCTTTTTTATTCGCATTCCGCACAAAAGGTCGCAGTGTCTTCTGGAAGAAGGTCTTCCTTGCTGCATTCAAACCACCCGGCTTAAGAACCCGTGGAATCTCTTGAGATTCAAAGCCAATGTCTTTATTTTTTAGAATGTTTATTTCTGTCTCCTCCGCACCAGCCGCTGTTTTGACAGTGACGACACCTGTTTTGTCTTCCTCAAACCTGATGTACTGGAATTTTCTGGAATGAGACAAGAATGCGTTTACTTTTTACGATAAATCAAATGTGCAAGTGCTAAATTCTATTCAATTTAGATTGTTCGCAATTATGACTAGACAAATAAACAATACGCATTTGCTTTATATAGCTTCTATTACGTCTTGCTCAAACGAGATTTATGATACGCTCGATAACTGAGAAATCCAGATTTCCATTCTGAAATCGATTTCTTCAAAACGTTTAAAATAGCGTCATAGACTGCAATTCTAATGAATAGTAAAGAGTTAATTTATTTAGTAAACACATTGTGTTTAAAGAAGGACTTGCTCATAATGAGCATTTCTTTCTTTTGTTACAATGTTTTCTACTCTATTACAAAATGTTGTGTGTTTATTTCTAGAAGCAATACATTGTTTTGTATGCTCATGTTTTCAATTTCAACCAGTACCAAGATGGAATGTGTGATAAAGGTTTGAAGCAGTTAGTTTTTCAGGATATAAGTCACTGATATTTCTATATGATCATTGTGTTGATGTCGTGATTGGTCCGTTTTAAAAATCCTAGAAAGCAGGTATGTGTTAACGATGAGCGAAAACAATTTATTAAATATTATTTACCGTTTGCGCTTGTAGAATATGCGTTTTCAATACGTTGACTGCCAACAGCTTCTCCTCTTCTGTTATTGCATCCATGACGCCATGGCGCATTTTCTCGCACATTGCGCATACATCGTCTCTTGGTGAGGCGAACAAGTATGCAAAAAATCTTTGAAGGCCGTCAGTCGAAGAGCACGCACCTGTTGATTTGTGCATGTTGTAGAATATTATTCCTGCAGGGCCAATTTGGTTGTTTCCGCAGACAGGTAAACAACATCAAAATTGTCAATGCCTCACAGAGCAGCAGCCTCAGGATTACCCCTTTCATTAGACGTATTATGTATAAATCGAACAACACGTAGAACATCCTCATATGAAATGGCATGAGCGGTTTTTCTTCCAGTATTGCTGTGGACTCTCGGCACAATACCCTTTTCACAAACATGTTTTTGGAGAGCCTTTAGTTTGTCTACAGAAAGACAATACAATAGTTAGAATGTCTGTCGGCATACTACATGTACCATTCCATTTACCCGAAATGTTGGCCGAATTCTTAGTTGCTTTTCACCTTTTGAATTCCTCTCGATGTCTGGTTCGTTAAGAAGTGCCATTATACTCAACTCCTTTCTTGGGTTTCTAACACCTGTACATCAAGCTTATGGGAGAGGACGTCCTCATAGCTGAATTTTGTATAACAACATTATTGACAGCCGCATCTATTTCAAATAAAATCTTTCGCACGAACTTCTTCATCCGCACGAACTTCTTCATGATGGGTTTCATACTCTTTATCAGGGATCATATTTTTTCGGTTTTGTCGGACCTAGGCCAATTGGGGTCATGAAAGACCGATTGAAAATCCCAAACAGTCGGTCCGATTCTGTTTCGAAATTCGTAAAAAGTCTATAAGTTCCCAATAAAATTCGCAATTCAAGCTCTGTCTGGCTAACATGCACTTACCATCGCTAATCCTTTTATTGCCCCCAATAAACAACCCGCTTCTGCTACTCGAGTGCACCAGTGTTGTTTTTGACACCTAATGGGCGATTTATCGGCAAATTATTGATTTTAACAGGCATTCACACCACAGTGTTTTTATGATAGGGGTCTCTAATTGCTATCAAAAGATGTATCATACAGAAATAAACGCAAATGACACTATTATCCTGTGAATTACCACCTAAGGTTATAAAACCTGTCAAAACAACCGATTTTGTTCATCAAACATATTGGATGCTGACCAAAACGCATCGATGTTTCACATAAATTAACTTTTTTTTTGTTTTCAACTGATTTTCAGAAAATAAATATTGCTTCAATCTAAATTTAGAGTTAATTGACGATTGGTTGAATAAGAAAAGTGCTTGATGCGCTCACAACGTGTCACTGATTTACATATGTTCAAGGGGATATCCCTGTACCGATTGGATGTCAAATTGAGGCATACGGTGAAACCCCACAATTCAGTTTATGGAGTTTGTTTACTTCCGGAAGATGGATAACGCTGTCACAGTTAACGAATTTCTGAAACACATGTATCGCAAAATTGGGCAGAAAATTAGAGTTTTTGTAAGTAATATACTGACGAAAGTCAATGTGGAACAAGTGAACGTTTTGAGTGTCCTGTTTTTTGGTCTAATTTCCCGACAATTTTCATGGAATGTCCCGATTTGGACCTGAACAATTCTGGCATGTAATAATGAATTGATTTCGGATGTTAATTTATGAATAGTTTTTCCCCCCATTTGAATTCCAGACTGATTGTGAGAAAATATGATCCCTGCTCTACATCGCTGCTACATTCAGCAGAATCCTGGTCTACAGAGGATAGGTACGACCTAGCACGACCCCCAATGACAACTTCACACTCCTCTTCTAAAGGAAAGTCAGACTGTTCATCCCTGTCTTCGGATGTTTCTTCATGTATTTCTTGGGAATTTGCAGGCGTCCTTTGAAAGTGATCCTAGAGGAGCGATTCCAGTTCCTGCGAAAGCAAAATTTAAAATATTGTGGATGGTGTACATATGACGGTGAACAATTCTGTTTCAACGCGGTTTGCAATGAATAGACGGGAAAAAAAAGATCGTGTCACAGTGGAGTATCGAACCACGGTCTTTGTTATACCACAATACGCGATATCTTCATTATACCTAAGTACTGCGCGCATACCGACTGCGCTATGAACACATTCCAAAGTAAGCAGTAAATTTAAGATTTAAAACAACATCCATAGGCTAAACGAGCTTAGCTATACCGAATTAAAAATATATTGTAATAATCCATATGTAAAAACACACAAAAAAAAATCGCTTTTGATTGACTGCGTTTCCAACCTGATTTTTTTTGCAAAAAACAATAACAAATACTGTGTATGTTTAGAAGGAAATAAAAGGTTTCACAGTTTAAATGTTACAAGTAAAAAACATAAAGTCTTACCTGCAATTTTTCTTCTTCTTGTGACATATTTCTTGAAATTTTGACAGTGAACGTAAACAGAAATACACTTCCGTGTTTCAAATGGCGCAATAAATAGTGTTTGAATTTAATGACGTCATTTCATGACGATTTACTAAGTTACTTCCCATTGACCATAAGGTGGATTTTGTCACGTCACACGGCATATATCGCCTGTTCAGCGCAAAACTGTTCTAACTCACTTTTTTTTTACAAAAGTGACATTTTTGCATTTTTGTCACTGGTTTAAATAGATACACATAATATTTTTTTAAAAATCAACATATTTCTAAAAATAAGGGTCAAAAAGGGCCAGTTGGCATTTAGTTCTATCTCACTTGATATGTTTAATTCAGTGCAACACTGTTCCAACTTGAGTTGGAGCAGTGTTGCGCAAATTAAAATGATCATGATCACTTTTATTTTTAGTGCAACACTGTCCTAGATTTGTTCAAATCTATGACCTCACTAGAATAAAGAATTACATCATAGTAAAGCTATGATCTCATTATTGTATGATGTCATTTTTGTATGATGTCATGGAATACTAATGTTTGGTCTTGTTATTGTGGGTTAACTGCTGGGAATTAACTTATATATGTTGTGTCCAGACTTGTTGAGATATTTCAGAATTGTGTCCATAATTGTGGGTAAACTGCTGAGAATTAACTATGTTGTGTCCAGACTTGTTGAGATATTTCAGAATTGTGTCCATAATTGTGGGTAAACTGCTGGGAATTAACAATGTTGTGCCAAGACTTGTAGAGATATTTCAGAATTGTGTCCATTATTGTGGGTAAACTGCTGGGAATTAACTATGCTGTGTCCAGACTTGTTGAGATATTTCAGAATTTTTCCATAATTGTGGGTAAACTGCTGGGAAATAACTATGTTGTGTCCAGACTTGTTGAGATGTTTCAGAATCGTGTCCATAATTGTGGGTAAACTGCTGAGAATTAACTATGTTGTGTCCAGACTTGTATAGATATTTCAGAATTGTGTCCATTATTGTGGGTAAACTGCTGGGAAGTAACTATTTTGTGTCCAGACGTGTTGAGATATTTCAGAATTGTGTCCATAATTGTGGGTAAACTGCTGGGAATTAACAATGTTTTGTCCAGACTTGTTGAGATATTTCAGAAGTGTGTCTATTATTGTGGGTAAACTGCTGGGAATTAACTATGTTGTGTCTAGACTTGTTGAGATATTTCAGAAGTGTGTCTATTATTGTGGGTAAACTGCTGGGAATTAACTATTTGTGTCCAGACTTTTTGAGATATTTCAAAATAAACTCCATGATTGTCACAATTTATTGTGAGATTATAAGGATAATGTAAAGACATTTTTCATACAAAGTTTTTTGGTTGTGTGTAGATTTATAAAATGTTGCAGCTATTATAGTTATTTTTCCATACTGTTACAATATGTAACAGATATTACCTGTATATTAAAAGTTAAAGGCAAAAGTTAGTCTTTTTAAACAATGCACATTATAAAATCGTTAGACGGTTATGTATATCAATACATGTAAAATCATTAATAAAGGTCTAAATAAGGTAAATGTGTTAAAGCAATACACTTTTCTATGGAACGCCATAACTGACTTCATATGACTGCTGTTGTTGTTTGCAGTACATTAATCATTATTTTTAGTGGAATATGCATTATGCTTTGTGCAATTTTCTTTACGTTCTGTACATTTGTCATTATATGCAGTAACTAAAGCATTATGCGAAGTAGTAACAACATTATGTTCTGTCAAAACTTCTTGACGTTCTGTACATTCGACATTATGTGATGTAGTTACATTATTACGCACTGTAGCATTATCATTACGTGCTGTTATATCTTTTTTACGTTCGGTTCATTCGTCATTATGGGCTGTAGTTACAGCATTACGCGCAGTATAAGTTACAGTATTCAGTTCTGTTCTAGCTTCTTTACGTTCGGTACATTCGTCAATACGTGCTGTAGTTACATCATCACGTGCAGTAGTCACATCATTTTGTTTTGTGCAAACCTCTTTATGTTAAGTACATTCAACATTATGTGCAGTGGTTTCGTCATTACTTGTTGTGCAAACGTCTACACGTTCGGTACATTCGTCATTATGTGCAGTATTTTCATCATTACGTTCTGTAGTAACATCATTTCGTGCTGCACAAACTTTATTTACATTTGGTACATTCGTCATTACGTGCAATAATTACATTTTACATTATGACCATTACTTATTTATTCATGTTAGATGGGATAATTAATTTAATAAATTACAATGGTTTAATTGAAAAGAAAACATTAATTAAAGACAGGAAATGTAATCTGGTTGGGACCGTGCAATTAATGGGTTACAACAATCAAGCATTCTGTGACTGGGCAATTCTAAACGTCTATCATCTCAAAATATTAATATAAGATAAAACAAACAACTTCATAAACATTAATTATGACTTTTATTGCAAATGTCTATGTTTACGTAATGCTTTAACTAAGTGCACACAATGATGTTTAATGAACGAAAAGAGAGTTACACAGTACATAATGTTTTTATAACAGCACGCATTGATGTAACTATTGCACATAATGACGAATGTACCAAACGGAAAAAAGTATGCACAGCACGTAATGTTGTTACTACTGCATATAGGATATTTGTTGGATTCGGTGGAATATCGATTTTATTTCACGAGTGATCATAGAAAACAATATTTTCACGAGTGGCGCATCATTATGACATTGACAAAAATCACAATGTCATATTTCATTGACATACTACATTTTATCATTTTCACGTAAAAATTGTGCTACAAAGTCAAAATTATAACCCTAAAACATCTGCTCACAACTTATTTTCAAATATGACAAGGGCTAATTACACTTAAATTTCATATAAAATTTCGGGGTGAATTGTCTTGTGGGTGAATTTTCTTTGGGGGTGAATTGTCTAAGGAAATCAAATTCTGGGGGTGAATTGTCCAGGGGGTGAATTGTCTTGTGGTGAATAGTCCAAGATTCTATTTCACACTTGCGGGAAAATTACGTAATCCGGTGACACGTATAAATGTTCCTAGAAAGACCTATCCACATAATGAAAAGGCGTAACTACCAAGCATAAAGTCGTTTCTATCAAAGGTAACAATGTAAGCAGTACACGTAGCGGCTAAAGTACTGAATACAATGGAATTTGCATAGCACTAAATTTTAAAACCACAACGCATAATCATATGACTACATCACACAAAGATAAATGTACCGAACATTAATCTATGTGGACAGAACATAATGTTGTTACTACTGCGCACAATGCTGTTACTGCTGCGTATAATGATAAATGTACCGAACGTAAAACTATTTGGACAGAACATAATGTTGTTACTACCGCACGTAATGCTGTAACAACTGCACATAATGTTAAATGTACCAAACGTAAAGGCATTTGTTCACACCATAATGCTGTTACTAGTACATGTAATGCTGTTACTACTGCGCATAATGATAAATGTACCGAACATAAAGAAATTTTGACATAACTTATTGCTATAACTACCGCATGTAATGCTGTAACAACTGCACATAATGACGAACGTTCTCAACGTAAAGACGTTTGCACAGCACGAAATGATGTAATTCCTGCACAAAATGTTGAATGTACCCAACATAAAGACATTTTGAGAGAACATAATACTGTAGCTAATGCACATGATGACGAATGTACTGAACATAATGAAATTTGCAAAGCAAACAGTGAAGCTTCTACTGCGCGTAATATTGTAACTACCGCTCTTAATGAATGTACAGAACACCAGGAACTTTGCATAGACAAGAATGAAGTTTGCACAGAAAATAAAACTTTGTCCACGGAACGTAATACTGTAACTATACTGCAAGTAATGCTGTAACTACTGCACATATTGACGAATGTACCGAACCTAATTAAGTTTTGACAGAACATAATGATGTAACTACTGCACGTAATGCTGTTAGTACTGCACATAATAACGAATGTAGAGAACGTAAAGAAGATTGCACACGGCATAAAGCTTGTCCCACCGAAACTAATGATGAATGTACTGCAAACAGTGACAGTACTCATATAAAGTCAGATATGGCGCTCCATACTTTTCTATTCTTAAACCTTTTCCTATGAAGTATACTTATTGAGATAAAAGCCACCATAAATGTACATTCTGTGTATATATTGTTTAATCATGTATCAGGTTATATAAATGTAGTTAATTTTATTAATTGCCTTTCATTTCGTATGTACAGGAATGTTATTAATAGTATTTTTGTCAACAGCTGCCTTAAGTATAGATTTTGACAGTGTTCTTTAAAATTATCAACTGCATTTGTTTAATACTTTGAATATTCATTATCATATTTCAATATTAATATATTAATACTAAAGAATATGATGAGCATTTTGCATTACTAACAAACAAAATGTTAATATATTATGAAGTTTTGTGTAACAGAAATTTAATAAAGCATTCATAAATAACCTTATAGTTTATGTCTTAAATGATTATTGTTTAAAACAACCATAATTAAATAAGACATAATCATAAAGTCACTTTGAGCAGTCTTGCACATATTTAATATAAGCAAACAACAATAATTGTTAGGCGTAATACTGTTCTAACTTGAGTTAGAACAGTGTTCCACTAAATAAAAAACCCATATAGACACAGTTTTAAGTGGGAAAACTGTTCTAACTGCAATAATGTTTAATATCTCTTTTAAAATTTATATTTTTTTTGTAGTAAAGAGCTATTTTATAAAGTATTTGAATATAACATCATTATAAGAAAAAACATATGACATATCTAAAGAAGCAACATAAAACCACAGTTTTTTCTTTTTCCTGAAAACTTTTGTTAAATGGAGTTGGAACAGTGTTGCGCTGAACAGGCGATATATACAAGGTAGGTATCTCTTGACACAGGAAAATCACATACCATATTTAACCATGTAAACCGCGCACCCATGTATAACGCGCACCCAATTTTTTTTAAAGCCAAAATGGAGAAAAAAAGAATTTAAGACCAAAAAAACTAGCAAAAAAAAAGACCGAAAAGGGCCGCCATTTTTACTAGTGCGCAATCAATAATCAGGTTCATTGAAAAGCTTAATTTTGTATCCAACAATAGGAAGCATCATTATGATACGGAGCATGGGTTGCATAGCACTATATTATTTTGACAATTTTGTAATTTTCTAACAACAAATTAACAGTCATCGTGCATTTCATGTAAAACATGGCAAATAAGAAATCATGTACATCATGTAATTCTTCCTCGGGGAAAGCCTGCAATTTTAATTTGAAGATGAATAAAAACTCGTAAAGACGATAGCAAATGAACGTTTAACAAAACACTGTTGAACGTTCAATATTTATACACACTGAGGTGCGATTGCATATTTTTACGTTCTCAAATGTCAATAAGTGTCTCAAATGCCAATTAGCGTCTCAACAAGTTGTGGCACAAATTAATTGCTCAATAAAAGCTTTCAATTACAAAGTACAAAAATACCCTGTTCTCACCTACCAATACCCGCGAAAATGACCTCGTTCACACCTACATTTACCTGCTCTCCGCTATGACGACAACAATCCTGATCGAAAGTCGTCAATAAAAACGTGTAAAAACACAAACAAAGACATTATTTCACATTTTATTCAAACATTTAAATTTTTGTCCAAACTGTTGCTACCCCGTTCGTTCCTACTTTGCACAATATTTGTTGTTTCGACAACAGCCCCTTCACTCTATAAGATTATAGGGTGTAGTTTTCTGTAGTTGTCTGAAATAACAAAATGGCGGCTTTTACGCTCATTTACGTTAAGGAAATGACTTTTTCACATATTTGCAACCAGGATTGCTTCGTACCAATGTATAACGCGCATCAACTTTTAAATGGGAAACTTTGAGGTAAGAAACTGCGCGGTAAACATGGTAAAATACGGTACATCAACATTTTAAAGCCATTAATTGCCTAAATGGCGGTCGATTTTTGTTAACTATGTTCTATTTTGTTGGCAAAGGTTGCCTTGTGAAGAAAAATGACCATGATCGAACAGTTACTTGCCAACATAAACTACAAGAAAACACTTCTGAAACTCATAGAAATGCTAGGTTGGCTCTCGTCTGAAGGAATGTTCGTCAGTGCAGATTTTTACAAGGGTAAAACTATCAAAACACCCCAGCTACCAAACGTAATGCACATAAGGCCACATTTAAAATATTGTTGGTTTGCCCTTTACCGACCCTAGATTTTACAGGTGGGTAGGTAGGAAGGAAAATTATTTTATTTTATTTGAGAAATTATATTTATAATACACTAATAGTCTGTGAATATTTAAAACACTGTTATTAAAGCACTGTTGCAGTGTTCAAAGCCCTATGTAGCTTAACCACATATTGTTTGCTGGTTTCTAGCATATATTAATATCAAATGCATGCTTATGTGTTATTACATCAAATATGTATTCAATAAATGATGTTAATTGCTCAAATACATTTGTAATTATTTAATTGCCAGACTGCTTTTATTTTTAACTTAAACCTTTCCCTTAAGCATACAAAAAGCATTGAAGGAGTGTAGAAAGACAGCCAAAAGCCTTTAATGGAATAATTTAGACATGAAGAAAGACCGTCACAATTTACCGGCCAGACTGGACTACCAGGAGAAAAAATTCACAGGACAGTTGAAATTTTCACAGGCCTCAATTTTAAGTGTTTGACTGGAGAGTGCATAGAGCCATTAGTCTCGGCATGGCAAAGTAAATTCACAAAAGGGCAAACATTAGCATGAAAACTTGATTTGGGGAAATAAATTAAGCGTGTTAGTTTCAGTGTGTGGGTATATTTACGCTTTAAACATATATACTCGAGTGTTGGCGATGTATTTAGCTAAGAGTAATTAATATATTAAATAAGTTTACCTTTAAATATCCATTTCACTAACATGCCGTTACAGTAAAGTGTCAAACATAATAAAGCAGAATATGCACATGAATCTGATTAAACACAGATCCACTTACATATAAATCGAATCATCTTTGTCTATTTTTGCATTTTCGAACGATAATCCTGTAACTGTTAGATGTATTTTTCATCGCGAGTAGACTGCATTTCGATTTTCAAGCACTTGTTCTGTGACACAGGTACTTGAAAAAAAAAATGTTGGTCCTTATATATATATATATAATAAGAGTATATATATAAGGACCAAACTTTTTTTTTCAAGTACCTGTGTTCTGTGACATTCAGTACATACATTTCCAAAAAAATAGTTTTATTTGTATTGAAAACATACACTCCATCGTAGAATGACACGCGATTTTCATTTATCCATACTAATTATATGAAGTCAGCCGTTAATTCGATAGTTATGTGTGCAACGAACGTAAACTCGTATATGTTCGACTACTTTCGCGAACCAATAGTTAAGTATGATGTCGTTCAGCGAGACGCCATTTTTAGGGAACACCGCTGACCGCGATGCCGGTTATAGATGCTTGCATAACTGCGCATTCTGGGGCATATGAAATTCCAACCATCAGAGCGACCTAGATCGGTCAGGGGCAATAAGAATGGCCAGGGATATAAATACGCACAAAAATAGATATTGCAGTCGGCTCTTATATGATTGGCGAAAAAAAACGAAAATAAAAAAAATATGTTTTCAGAAATCACAATAACAAATTTTGGGTTGAGGGGTAAAAAGTGGGTCGGTCGGTAAAGGGCAAACAAACTTAATTTTAATTTAGGCCTTAGTTCAAGACACAAATATGAGTTTTTCAACTTACAGAAACAACACAGATTTGTCCTTTTGTTTGCGTTATAACGTCGAAATCGTTGTAAATTGTTTATCGGCAATTTTGAGTCGTACAGGGGGTTAGAAGGTAAATAGGGTTCTCCGTTTCAGGTATTTGGTAGCTCTGAGACGCGGAACCAATCGTTGGATAACTAGCGTAAGGTGGAGGACGGATCATCGCACACGATTGACATAAACATTCAAACAGCGCTTCGTTAAACAAACCTGATAACCATTCTATATAAGTACCGAATAGATCTTTAATATGTGAAAAGAACTCAATAAAAATATATACGAACCGATGTAAAATTAATATTTGTGACTTGATTTTGTAATTCTTAATGGTACAACCAGATTTTAAAATAAATACGTAACTGACTTTAAAATAATTCTTAATTTCGAAAATTCGACCCTTATCTGGAGCTCTGCAGATTAAGCGATGTTTTTACAATGGGAAGAGATGCAAATGGTTTGGTGTTTTCAATTTCTATTCAATTAATCGGATTTTTCCATTATCCGATATTCAATTAAGTGGAATCTACTGTAATAACAACAAGACGCTCATGAATAATCTTTTTAGTTCAGTTGCTTGTAAATGAACTGTTCATGAACTATTTTTGGAGTAAATGACTAGTTCATGAACACAGATAATTGTTCATTGCGAGTTCATGTATTCATGAACCCTTTTTTGCAGTGGATTGACCCACGGAGGTTGTCAGTGTCACTATTGACAGTAAACTGAATGTTTCCATGTTGATAATTCATCTATACAGCATTGTAAAAATTTGCTGTATCACAGCCATGAAAATAGTTGGGTATTTTGTTTCGCCTCTACAGGTGCAGATTTGTATAAATAATCAGACATTTGATTAAGTACATCCTGATCTGAAAATATCTTTCAGTAATGGATAACTTTGTGAATACAAATAAGTGTAATTTTATATTTATAATGTTAATATATGTAGTTTTTCTGACAATTGATGAAACACAGTATGCAATATTAAATTGAAGTGAGTGGAAAGTCAGTGTGTGAAGTTTATTTAAATTTCCATAATTGGAATGTATAAAATGACTAGGTATCTAAAAAAAAGTTTTCCCCCTGTTTCTGTATTCATCATTTCAGCAATCCTTTACATATATATGACAAACAAAATTGTCTCACAGCATATCATTTTCAGGTCTGCAGAAATAGTATATTCTGAGGTCAAATGGGTCACATTTTAATACCACAATTGGAGATCAGTCTTTTCAATGTCTCATCAAAGCCTACTATCAATTTCATGTGTTTTGCATTTAAGAGACATTTTAATTTCCGCTTGTTGTAAAACCATCAGTTTCATTAAATCATATCCATTACTTTAAAATGGGTTAACTTGGTTGAAAAGGGCATATCAACTGTATATCATTCACATTAAAAAATACATATGAAGACAATCCTTATTTCTTTGTTCACGTACATTGTACTAATTAATCAAGCTACAATATCATTTTTAATCACAATTAATCTTCCCAAAACAGTATCTTCACTGTCTGGTAGATTAGAGCCTCTTGGACAAAACTGACATTCAATAATTAACAGATGTATCTGAGATTGAAACAAATCTCTTGGTATGATAGTTTAAAATTTTCTTCCTCTACGAAAGGCTAGTGTCTTTATATTATACGTCACTGTGATTTTACAATGTGAGGGATATTTAATGTGCATCAAGTATTTGATGATGGAAGCACAATTTATATTTGTTTAAAAGCATGTCCATATATAGAAAGAATATATTATG
Organism: Dreissena polymorpha; assembly: GCF_020536995.1. Lineage (NCBI taxonomy): Eukaryota > Metazoa > Mollusca > Bivalvia > Myida > Dreissenidae > Dreissena > Dreissena polymorpha. The sequence continues at coordinate 94,647,447 of NC_068361.1, read as the reverse complement.
GTGAGTATTATATAAATATGCAGTCATATTAGGCTTAGCAACATAGGCAAGGCTTGGCTCTGATTTTTGCCAAGCATAATAAACTTTATCTTATTATAGATTGCTCATCATATATTCTATTTATAACATTATGGTACTCGTATTAATCTTGAATACAACATTTAATAAACACATAGAATAATCACACAGTTCAAACAATATCTCAAGAGTCCCTCTTCAGCACTCGGATTTTTATGCTTCCCATATATATATATATATATATATATATATAGGGGAGCATATAGTCGCCGCTTCGCCGCTTTGTCTCTCCGTGTGTGTGTGTGTGTGTGTGTGTGTGTGTGTGTGCGTGCGTGCGTGTGTGTGTGTGTGTGTGTTTGTTTACCTACTGATTCAAGGACGTGCTATTGACTTTTGATCAACAAAGTGAGGACATTTTGGAAACAGAGGACTTAAACCCTGGTCCTTACATTGTTTTTGCATATTAGCAATCTAGACGAGGACCTGCGTTAACTGTATGAATATTGAGATGTCCTCACTTTGAATGGAACTAAAATCTTGTATACACACATTATACACAAATCCACAAACCATGTGATGTGAAAAAGTGTATACATTGCTCCACCCCCTGTAAATATTGCTCCAATTAACTTTCATTTTGCAAATCTCATGACTTCTTTGTTAGAATTAATCTGATTGGATGCACTCTTATCCCAGTTGTACGTGTCTAAAGACCGAATCAACTCGGTATACGTTCCGGGCGAATAGTCTATGTTAGCGTTACCAGCAGCCAAAATAGCCCATGACTACTGAAATCTCAAAATTGGCTACTAAATTCTCAAATTGGCTTCTAAAATGTATGTAAATTATTGAGAAATACAGCAGATGGTTACCCTTTATGAGCTAACATTCGAAATAACATGAATTTTTATTCAGATTCGTATTGCGCCAACCTACATAGTGTACAGCGATTTTAATTTTTAAATTCAAGTTTCTTTTAAAAAAGGTTGGTAGGAAATTATTTATTCACGAAATAAAGTTTGTTTATTAAGTTATAATTTATAAATTACAAACGTGATAATATATATATATATCGAAAATCACATTCAACTCTTATTAGACAGTGCCGGTTAGATTTAGGTGCCGCGTTTATATAAACATTTTAAGATGGCGTATTCGTCGGATTTAACCTTAAACACAAGGTGAGTCAATTACAAGGTTTTCCAAAAGTCACCCCTGCGAAATGTTGTTCTGCAGTTCACGAATAATTAGTGAACAGTTCATGAACTGTTCGTGAACCGAGTTCATGAATAGTTCATGAATAGTCAGTGAACAGAAAATGAGCCACGTCAATGAAATATTTTTGAAATTTTAGTTCATGAACTGTTCATGAACACTATTGGCATGAAGTGTTCATGAAATATTCTTGAAACCTAATGGCATGAAGTGTTCATGAACTATTCTTGAACCATAATGACATGAAATGTTCATGAACTATTCTTGAACCCTTTTGGCATGAAGTGTTCATGAACTATTCATGAACACCAATGGTATGAAGTGTTCTTGAACAGTTCATGAACAACACAGTTCTTGAAAAGTTCTTTAGGGTTTTTCTGTTCATGAACAGTTCATGAACACTTCCCTTCTATTTTTCAATGGCTCATTTTCTGTTCACGAACTGTAAGTGAATAGTTCATGAACTATAATTCTTCACAAGTTCATGAACTGAGGTCTTACAAAGGTTATTATAAGTGTAAGCAAACATGAGAGACTACAAACAATGTCATCAGCCACAGACTGCCAGGCTTAGCACAAAGGCTAGTTTTCAAATTGTTTGTCAATGTCTTCAACACACTGCCATTTTCCTTTCTGGCGCATATATGAGAATGTTGAACACCATGCACTGCCTCCGGGTCCTTTCTGGTATGAGGTAAACTGTTCACATGTGCTCTAGGGAATAAAAATCATAAAAAGGTCTATAGTAAAGAGCTATACACATTCAAACTATTATAAAAGTGAATCTATAATCAATATACATTGGGATCTGAAAACAGGGAATGGACTGAAATGTCTGGTTTTGTTAGGCTATTGCATGGTGATTGGTCTGATATTGTTCTGTAGGACATCTATCTGGGGTAAATTAAACAAGACATAAGTAATATTTAAAATTCATATCATGTATATCAAAACATATTATATTGGCCCCAAAACTAAGATACTTCCCATAAGTGATTATTTTACATAATAACGAACAAATACACATTTAACGTACAGTTACTTAGTGCAAGCCCAGTACCTTGAAGACAGAATACACTGCAGTCTGTTTGAAGCTTTTTCCAGCATTTGGTTGTGGATGCCCACTCAAGTTGATTTTTGCCATATGGGGGACATTCATCACCCTGAAATCGGTCTGTTCATTACAATAAGTTACATAAAAAACTTAATTTATAAGCATCTGCATTGCATATGTTATGATTAACATAGCAGATTACTATTTATTGTAGTATTTGATTTCTTTCTTTTTTAAAGAAAACTAACCAGATTTGTTCTGGAAGCGAATTATTTCAGTTAAATATCTATTTTATTTGGCATGGCAGTTATTTTATTAGATAATTAAGACTTTGTACCACTTTAAAGCTTGTTTCATTATTGAACATAATGATATATCTTTTGGAGACTGATGCACTGTGTACCACAAATATGTACATAATTTCCAGTAAACTGTTACATCACAGACTTATGGTACAAAGTCCACAGTGTACGAACTCCGTAAAGATAGTTCCATTTTATTTATAGCTAAGTAAATGATATAGACACCTTTGAAATTATTCTAATCACATCAGTTTAAGAATTACATAACTACCAACTTATCACGCTGATTCTTTATCTAAATTTAAATTCCAAAGAGCACAAGCAAAACTTCCAAACATAATGATACATATGTAATACCACGAAAATATATGACTCATCATTGCAATAGAAATTTGCGAGTTACAACATGTTTCATCCTATACTTAACATAATATTCTTAAAATGTTTACCTGTTTGTTTGTCACTTTTTCCCCAGTAGAACAGCGTATAGTAAACTCTGCAGACCACAATATTTGTTGACAAGAACGAATCACTGAACACGTTTAAATAAAATAACGCCGTAACGTTACTTCCGGTGAAGACTGGCATTTCCTGTCATCTATTTTCGCGACTGTCGATCCGTGAACTACGCGGGCGTTTCAAGTAAGTTAAAGTGAAATAAACAGTAATTTAGACCACGACTACACTTAGGGAGTTTATATAAACGCAGAGAAACAATGCCTAGAGAAGAACGTATCCAGTGATCATAGTTTGAAGGCTAATTCAGTAATTGAACTTTGTGTTTTGTTGGAGAAGTTACGGTTTTGAAAGACTGTGTTTAAGAGAAAGATTGATATAATTGTAATTGTTGATCATATTTATGTGACTGGAGTTAATGATAAAAGTCAACTATTAGACGGAAGTGCTGATAATTACAAAGAAAACTATAAGTGAAAATACTGTCGCCGTCGCCGGATTGTCGAATTCAGACGCTGATTGACAAGTCAGATGGAAATGTAGGTTTTTCACTGATTTATGCGATTTTTAATGTATATCCCATTTTTCAATTAATAAATTAAATGTAGCATAAATGGTCAGTTTTGTATCCATTAGGAATAATACATGTATTTGGTATTAAATTTGGATGAAGAATGTTGTTTTCCCTTATTTATTAATCCAGTTAGAAAGTGTTCATCAAACAAAATACTAGTAATGACATGCATTGTCACGAATGTCTGAATTAATAAAAGCAATGAATGACACTTACACACTATGGATTATATCACACTTACTATTAAACAGGTCAGTTGGTACTCCTATACAAGTGCTTGTTTATTTGACCTCGGTTTAGACTACAATTGTTTTGTTAAATATTAAACATGAAGAAAATGTCAATTATAGTAAACTGTAGATGTCATTTCTTTCCAGAAAAAAGGCAAGGCGAGGAGCAAATTATCGGGGGCAGTAACTGTGTAAAACCGTCGAAAAGGCATTTCAGTAGCTCAGGATACTTCATTGCATCAACTGGGTTTCGGCAGTCTAAAATGTAAGTTAATTGTAACAAACACTTCATTTGAAGCAAAAGATTGTCACTGAAGCAAAACTTTACATTTAAATTTATTAAAACAATTTAGGATTGTATGTCTGTCTGACCGTCTGTCTGTCAGTTTATTTTTAACTTTTAAACTTGTTAAGATATCAACTCCAAACTTCATGCATAAATAGTGCACACACATTACTACATATGTACAATAGCTGCATTTTATATGGATTTAATTCCCCTGTTCAGTTGTCCTTGTTTTACTGTCCAAGTTAGTTGTCAGGGGTGATATTTAGTTCTCCTTCAGCAATGGTTCTAGTTTTATTATAAAGTCAAATAATTATTTCAGCACACACATTCTTGATGTCCAAGCAAAAGTATGGAGGGCAGATAGTGAAGTAGGTCATTTCTCATCATATCTGTAAAACATATCTGTGAAACGGGCCAGTGGCGGCAAAGAAACCAGACCGGCCAGGTTGCACGTGACATGACTGTGTCCACAAGTTTACTGGAGTGTCAGTGGTGAGAAGGGACTCAAGGAGCTTATTGAAGAGGGCAAGCCTGTTGAGATTTTAGAGGGTGATGGATATAATAATATAGAAATTCGCGTGAAAAGGAACATGAACCTTACTCTACAGAAACGTTTTGATAAAAATCATGTCAAGAACATTTTGATAATGAAGAACTCAGATTGTCAGCCCAGGCGGAGTTCTGCAAAAATCGACCATGAAAATCATGTTTATATGGTGTATATAATAATAAGTTTAATGTTATTAATCACTATTCATTAATGAAGCTATTTTCCTTTTTACTGGTATGATTGAATGATTGAATATGCCATATGTCTTAATTTTGAATTGCTTTATTTCCCCTGTTACATGTTAAAGTCATACTCATTTTTATCTATTTTTGAACATTTGAACTCCTCAATATGCTCACATGTAAAAAGTTGCAAATTTAGTATGGTGTTTCTGGCAAATGTGGGTACCTTTGATTTTGAGGCAGGAACTTTTCATTTTTACTGGTGACCCTTTTTAGTAATTCAGGCTAATGTATAGTTTTAATTATTTTTTCCGAATTTTTCGATAAACCAAGTCAAGAATAGTTCATGAACCCTTTTTGAATTCTTAGGATTCATGAAAAGTTCTTCATTAGTTCTTAAAAAAAGGCAAAAATATTCAAATTAAAGTAATTAAGAACTGATACGTTTTGAATTGTGTTGGTTGATTAACTAAAATAGATAATTTTTAGCAAGAATGATGTCTGGCTGAACTTGTGCAAATATTGTTGGTTGCCTGAAGTAAAAAAAATGAAGCTTACAATTAGATGAAATTTACATGGTTATCATGTATAAAGAATGTAAAGATCAAGTATTTTAAGTAAAAAAATAATAATCTTAAATTTTACTTACATTAATCAGTATGAAAATAAAGAAGATTAGTATGCTAGACATTTCAATATTACTTTCAAAAATATGTATGAAACATCTAGCACAAAGGAATTCATGAATTATTCATGATGGATCCTTAAAGTCCGTCTCAGAAAAGTCATTAGAAATACTTGTGCATGAAATGTTCATCACTAAGTATTTATGGTTAGATGAAGAACTGTTTATGAACATTGAAATGTTCAACAATAATTCATAAACAGTTCATGAACGTGTCTTAAGAACAGTTCATGTCCAAAAGTTCATGAACCAAGCTCAGGAACTCTTTCAGAACAGTTCATGAACAGTTCTTGATTGGCTTGAAGTGTTCATGAAAAACATTTCGCCGGGGAATAAATGCCGTTTAAGTTGTACGAGGTTGTTTTAACAAATATTTATTGAATTCGATCATTTTCTGACATAGTTTTTGACAATAATTAATTTCTTCCATCGAGAATCATCTAGGTCGATCTAGACTAGTATTTCGGATTCGTTTCGGATCCGTTGTATATTCAGATTAGGGAATGTAGAGGGTGTTGGGTATATTCGAATGCCTGAGCTATTTAAGTAAAATTAATTGTATAAACACTTTGATCTGGTTATTACTAGTTTGTTTTTGATGGCATATATGTAAAATAAGTAAGCATTCTGTTTTTTCCTATATACGATATCTTTTAATGAATAAAATTGGGACGTGAAATAAGATTGTGTCGCAGGGCAACAGATAAGGATCGTTTTATCGTTTTTACGATTTTTATTTTACAGAAAACGAAATGAAATAAAAAAATCGATTGTACAATAAATGATAATGAAATTGGAAAACAAATTGCAATTGATTCTTTGTCGTTTCATTTTACCCATTCCCTCCATACTGTGTGATTTGAATTAGTATATTGTAACCTGTAGTGCGGTCGTAATATTAGTGACAAGTTTATATGAACACCGGTTCAGAATGGTGCCTACATAAAAAATTCTTCCTTCGAAAAAAGTATGCGAACGTGTCGACATCTTGTTCTAAAGGAGGAAGTGCTAAGAAAATGCCATTAGCAGCGTGCGCACCTAATTTGTTTCAATTTGTAACGCAAAACAAACCGTCGGGTAAAGACGTAAAGAGTGCTTTAAAGCTGAAAAAGGTGTGCTCTGAGACTGAAACACAGGAATGTTAAAAAACAGAACTCATTATCATACATGCTTTGTCAATAGAAAATTAAATGAATGTATTCATATAAACAAGCAAACATTGACAATATGAATACATAATGACTTAAGTTAATTTATTGCAATAAGAATTGCTACAAATTGTGGGACGATTGAACTTTACCGGTACGCAACACTTAACAGCAAACAGCGTACCTTAACACCTAACACATAACAACTTATGCAACATCTTATAATCCTTTTTATCCTATATATTTCCTTAGTATCGGGGGCTTAGTCTAACCGCCCTCGACCCCCGCTTTGTCAATAGTGGTAAACAACTGCGTACCGGTAAAGTTCAATCTAGCCCAAATTGTCACCACCGAAAATTAAAGAGCTCATCTCATCCAGAAATAAAGGTAAGTTTTTTATCCACTGTAAAAAACTTTTTGACAAATTTATTTGAGGGAAAAAACTAATTGTTTCAAAAAAGCTTGCAGTGAAAACTAATTGACATATAATCTTATCTGTTGCCCTGGTGTCGGGTAGTCTGAACCGCTCATCGGGTATTTTTGGACGACAAACAACATTGTGAATAACATGTAATATCGATGATGGGAATTTAATTAACCTTTAAAATATAAACAACACATTCAGGTATCTATAATAATTTGATATTTTTATATAGTTGATTAAATAATTACTACTGCGGCAGTGTATTGAGAATTCATTGTGCATTTGAATAATATATATGCAATACATGTACATGCTATCAACGTCAATAGTCATGACCAACGTTATGTATACAACTAATTTAAATGTTAAAAAAGGTCACAATATAAAAAAATTAACGCATTGAAAGCCTGCAGCAAGGATATAGCCTTGTTGGTGACCACAGCATGGCTAATCGGCTCATCTCTGTAATTGTTTAACGACTTCACGCCAAATTGTCGACTAATTATGAGATTTTAGAAATAAAATTAAAAACTTAATAAATATGTGTGTACTGTTACTGTATGGTAAATGTTAATTTGTTGATCCATCACTCATTTTATAAATAATATATATTACGAGGGGCGTTTTTCCAAACCTGGGCTTAATGCATGTCCGTAAATGATGATTGTCCAAAGTTGGTTTGTGCAGTTGCCACATGCTAATCAGGGATGACTATTTCTGTGTTATTTAATATTCTGTTTCTGTGCAGTGTCTTCTAAACATAATTTCAACATATCCCTGCTAAGCCTTCAAATTGAAGGATCGCGGGTTCGATTCTTAAGGCTCAGCACCATATGTGAGGTTTGGTAATGAAATTATTTCTTCTAAGGCCACTCGCCCCTTTCATTTAGTCAATTAGGGCAGTTACATTGTATCTGTAACTGATATGAGTCTTAATAATACAGGTAACAGGGGTTTTCCTCACTTCATTGGGAAGAGGCCCTAGCCTATGGTTTTTGGGAAGAAATTGCTCATTTTGGGAAAATTTTGCTAAAATTACTGCTTTGGGAAATAAAAAAGCTGGTGTAATTTAAGATTTTTGGGAAAACTGCATGATTTTAAAGCAATTTTCAATTGGGAAGAGAAGGGGCCTTTAATAGGCCCCTGTTATATATAATTTTAAAGGCTTAAAACCCCTGGGTAAACCACCCTACCCAGGTAAACATGTGAGTAGGTTAACTGACCGGTCATTTATATGTGACTGAAATACAGTTGAATACAGCGAAAATCAAAATGTACAAAACAAATAAAGTATAATTATTATATAAACTGGCATCTCAATATTGATTTAGCAGCTAACATGACATTCTTATTTTTATCCAAACATTTTTAACCAGGTTTTCCGAAGGAAAAAACTGGTTATTAGATTGGCGAATGCGGGCGGGCTTGCTGGCTGGCGGGCTGGCTGGCGGCCTGGCGGGCTGGCAGGCGGGCGGAACAAGCTTTTCCAGGCCATAACTATGTCGTTCATTGTCAGATTTTAAAATCATTTGGCACATTTGTTCACCATCATTGGACGGTGTGTCGCGCGAAATAATTACGTCGATATCTTTAAGGTCAAGGTCACACTTTGAGTTCAAAGGTCAAAAATGGCCATAAATGAGCTTGTCCTGGCCATAACTATGTCATTCATTGTGAGATTTTAAAATCATTTGGCACATTTGTTCACCATCATGGGACGGTGTGTCGCACGAAAGAATCACGTCAATATCTCCAATGTCAAGGTCGCCACGACTAAAAATAGATTTAAAAAAAAAAACAAACTTACAAAGGGGGTTTATTTTGTTTGTTCATTTCAAAAGTTCAGTTTGAGTTTTCTCCCTTTATCAGATTTTTTTTTCACAATGAAAACCTGGTTTTGTGACAATTTTGTCCCTTGTTATACATTTATAATAAAGTACTGTAGATTACAAAAATATACTTATTAGTTTTATTTCACGTTTGAATGGGACTTTATATTAAGTACATTACCAGTGAGTTTTTACGTCTGGATAAAGATAATACGGTTCGAAATTACCCGACACATTAAAAATGTTGTCTTTAAATTACGAACAATAAATCTTGAATGAATCATTTTTTTTATATTTAGTAGACGCTTGCATTGCGGAATGTCAAGCTAATCTTTGGCTATTTTTAAAAGTCTAATTTTAGACAGATAAAATTCAGTACTTACCAGATATGCAGACGCTTCCTAAGACAATTGATATTGGTAAACGACTGGATTTTTGATGTTGTACAGCTTATTTAATTGATTAAGAAAACAGTATAAAAAGGTTGTTCGAAAATACCAGACAGTACAAAAATACCCGACAACACTCTACAACATTAGTGGAAAATTTAATTGTATGAAGCTTTTTTTCTGAACCTATTTTGCTTATTATTTGTAAAATAACACATATTAAAAACATACATATTTATATAAATTGTTTACCATTCATTTATGATCTAGTTTATGTAGGCATACAATTGTGATAATTTCATTTATATATTTTATGTAATAAAACAGTGCATAAAATTATATTACTAATTTATTTTTAAGAAATGACATCAACTAGTTCTTGCTACCATAACATTAAATTTTGCTCTGTATATTTTCTCACTTTTTTGGTCATAATAGGAAAACCTTTATAGAAAAGTCTACCAGAATTTGACAGTTGATCGACAGTTACCATGAAAACTCACCCACAGTGCTTTCTATTGCTTCACTGACTAAGATAATATTGTATCCCCTGTGAAATGTTGTTCTGCAGTTCACGAATAATTCGTGAACAGTTCATGAACTGTTCGTGAACTGAGTTCATGAACTGTTCACGAATAGTTGGTGAACAGAAAATGAGCCACGTCTGTGAAAAGTTCTTGAAATTTTAGTTCATGAACTGTTCATGAACACTAATGGCATGAAGTGTTCATGAAATATTCTTGAAACCTAATGGCATGAAGTGTTCATGAACTATTCTTGAACCCTTATGGCATGAAGTGTTCATGAACTATTCTTGAACCCGTGTGGCATGAAGTGTTCATGAACTATTCTTGAACCATTATGGCATGAAATGTTCATGAACTATTCATGAACATCAATAGCATGAAGTGTTCTTGAACAGTTGATGAACAACACAATTCTTGACAAATTCTTCAGGGTTTTGCTGTTCACAAACAGTTCATGAACATTTTCCTTCTATTTTTCAATGGCTCATTTTCTGTTCACGAACTGTAAGTGAATAGTTCATGAACCATAGTTCTTCAAGAGTTCATGAACTGAGGTGGCATGAAGTGTTCATGAACTATTCATGAACAAGAATTTGTAAATTTATGCAAAGGTTATCATAAGTGTTACTAAAGCTCAACAAACAGGTCAGGGTAAGAAGAAACAAGTCTTGTATTAGCACTTAACATATTGATAGCAACATATAACAATAATTTAAATATAACACTAATAACTGAGATACAAGTGGTTTGATAATACTCTTTAAATTTCATAATACAACTTTGCACTATATGTTCATGAATAATTCATGTATTGAAAAGATTATGAATAGTCTCATTTTAAGTTCAAGAATCATTTACTAATCAATGGTTTCCCTGAAATGGTTACACTTACAGTGCCAAAGAACTTGAAATGGAACCAATGGCTGATCAGTTCAGCCGGTAATTTATTAAAGACTTACATTTTCAAATATAACATAAACCATGTGCCTTCCGTTTCAACTTCCTGTGCACACAATATTCTTTCTTTGTAAAAACAGCAATGCAATGTACATTGAGTTCTTGATATCATCTTAAATTGTTCTTGAAATAAGATGTCCTTAAAACGTTCTTAAACTTGTCTTTTAAGTCTTCCAAGAACAATGACAGATCCTTTTAAGAACATATTGGATTCTTAAAAAGTCCATCATACGTTCAAAAACATTGTGTAGACCTGTTTAAGAACATCAGAAGGAAACATGTTGTTCAAAAAAGTTCTTAGAGTGTTCAAGAATAGTTTAAGAATAATTCAAGAACAGGAAAGGTCCTTAAAAAGTTATTGAAGTGTTCCTGAAGGCAGTTCTTGAACAGTTCTTGTACAAATGTTCTTAAAATTCTCTAGAACAGGTCAGGAACTCTAACTTACAGTGGTGAAAGTACTATGCATATTCATACTAACTTCACAGGTTTCACAAATCTACAAGATTTGTATGCTAGACATTTCAATATTACTTTCAAAAATATATATGAAACATCTAGCACAAAGGAATTCATGAATTATTCATGATGGATCCTTAAAGTCTGTCTCAGAAAAGTCATTAGAAATACTTGTGCATGAAATGTTCATCACTAAGTATTTATGGTTAGATGAAGAACTGTTCATGAACTTTGAAATGTTCAACAATAATTCATAAACAGTTCATGAACATGTCTTAAGAACAGTTCATGTCCAAAAGTTCATGAACCAAGCTCAGGAACTTTTTCAGAACCGTTCATGAACAGTTCTTGATTGGCTTGAAGTGTTCATGAAATCATGAACAACATTTCGCCGGGGATTGGCTCTAAAAATATCGGTATATTAAACATATTGGACCGTTTAATACATGTGTACTAAGTATTTGTTTTATAACGATAATAGACGTTACCAACAGGGGCGTAGCTGCTATTAGGCACAGATGGCCCGGGCCTACAATTTTTTTTTAAACATGAACAAAATAAAAATGCTTCAACTTCGAAAAATGCATTAAAATGTTGACTCTGAGGGAGTGAGGTGTTATAAATCTGCATTTCATAATGACATAATCCTCAGACAATGGATTCTGATTCAGATGATATATCTTCCAATTATCAACTCTACTTCTTTCTGTATGAATAGATTCTAGCTCGCTTCTTTTCACGTAACTTGCTGTTACAAGTTTACATAGATCTATTTGTATATCTTCCTGTCTCCCTTTCAAAGCTACAGTAAGTTGTAATCTATTATCATTGGATTTTTAAGAAACATTCCGAATGATGTTAATGACCGCGGAAATTTAAAATGGAGCACTTGCCCCCGTACCCCGATCCATTGACTGAATCCGGGTTGGTTCTATCCTTTGATGCCAAACCAAAACAAAATTTAGTTCTCTGACATTGAGATAAAACAGTAAAAGAAACACAGGCCAATTTATATTTTCCTATATTATTATTTTTGTAGATACAGTACAGCCAAAGCGGAACAAACGTATTTCGCGATCCGCGGCGGCAAGGCGAAACGAGTCGATGCCGCGTCAGTCGTTGAAGCCGCGTCAGTATGCGGCGGCAAGTCGCATTTCGCCGCGAAACTTCGCATCTGTCCGCTGAGGCATGCCGTGGTCCGCGACATGATGCCGAGTCGATGCGATCATGAAATATTTTTTTTTTTTAATTATTAGTTACATGTAGTTAACAAATTTTGAAAGAACAATTATAATAATAATTAAAATCATAATAAATTTATTGTGCGCGGATTGTATTAGCATATACATGTAAGCATGGTTAATGTGTCTGGCCAATTATTAAGTTTGTTTCCCGCCCGTAGCGTATGTATTTCACACATAAACAAGGTCACGTCATTATGTTTTCGCACATACAAGTGGTCAAGGCTCCAGCATATGGTGGATTTATAAATTAATTGCATGTTGATTCCGCTATTATATTTTAGCTGAGAAAATTAGCAGTTTGAAGCCACATCAATAATCAAGATGGTAACGACGTATTTGTAGTTTTGTTAATTATCAGCTTATTATAACTATTGTTTGAATATGCGTATATAAACACGTTTTATTTTGTTCATATTATACAGTTAATATCGCTACTAATTACCCGATAATCCCGTATATTCCAGTTTTAAAGCAAATGCTGGTTAATATTTACGATACACAAACATTCTCGATATTTCCTTAAGTATCAAATACATTTTGGCATTTGTTACTATTTATAGAGATGATGAAATAACGTCTAATCGGGGCGTTTTTTTTTCTCCACTGAACACGCGATTTACGCCTGACGTGATGTTCATGTATTTATACAACACAAAATACACCCAAACTTTCCAAACGACGTTCTTCATGTCTGCATAATTTTCGCGCGCTTTTTATGAAACAAAGGATATTTTAGCACTGTTTATTTGACGCTAGAATTTGCCAAAGGACGCGTTAGCATTAAAATTCGGAAGTGTGTTTCGGATTACAAATTTAATAATGATAATCGAACGAAACATAAACAGTTGCGCGTAATTAATTCTACGCTACACATACATGTATGTACATGTAGGTGGATATCTTTTCACTCGATCCGCCGCGTACGTATGCGGCGGATTTACTCCGCGAAAGTACGCGTGGTTAATACAGACTCGGCGTCGTTGCGCGGATCGATGCCGAGTGCCACGGCGATACGCCGCGTGAACACACGATTCGGCCGCCGCGGACTAATAATCTGGCCGTGGCGTAGCCGCGGATTATGTTTGTGCCGCTTTGGCTGTACTGTATGCTTTAAATCTCACCACAGGCATTATAGGATTTTAGGGGGGAGGAAACCTTGACCCCCCGTGTTTATGTATCATACCTGGGCCTACAACTAAAAAAATGCTAGCTACGCCCCTGACCAAGAACAAGTGTCCAAATGAAAAAGATGTTGTTTCACATATGCTTCTTACAATAAAAATTCAACACTTCCATGGGCTAAGACGGTAATTTCTTTTCTCCTATCCATAAATCTTCATTTTCTATTTAAACCACCGTAATATTTTTTTTTCATGTGTACAATTCTAATCAGAAAAACAATATAAATTAAAAAAATGGAACGACTGGTCATAACGATTGCTTGTATTCCTTTTTACATGTAATTCTCCAATAGATCCTTTTCACATTTCCGATATCGAGTTCTGCAGGAGTTGCCTCCCTGAGAACGAGGCTGGCGATGTGGAAGCTGTGATAGCCTATACAAGCATTATAATGTTCAGAGGATAAATTGTTTAAAAAATAATGAAACGTTTAATTTGTCGTTACTCAGTTAAAGATACTTAATGTTGTTGATTTGTTTCTTATTCTTAGTTTATAATACATTTATAATACAAAGAACACTGTATTATGGGAATTTGGAATAAGACATAACTTGGAATGGACATCATTTTGGTGATTATCCCAAACAGAACTGTTCATTTAGTGTTCTGAATGTCATTTTGTAATAATCTGTCTATATGTTTAGTATAATAAGCACAGTGACGCTTTTCCATGACTTTCATTTACAGTGATTTTTTTTGCATTTTAACTGTATTTTTAAATTGTGTTCCTGCTCGCATAGACACGGTTTCATTTTTTTAGGATTTAAAAAAATTTAATTAAACAATCAGTTTTGTAGTAAAATCTGTTGAAACGATGCATTTATACCGGGTATATGCAAGTGTCTAATTTACTAAAAATTTGTCAAAATGAATAAATACAACAGGTACAATTGCATACAATAAATTACTGAAAAAAACAACAGTTTATTCCAAGATTGGTGGCTTAATATACCAACTTCCCATATTTGTGTGTTTAAGGCTTCATTTCCAACCCTTAGATACTGATGAGCAGCAAACAGCATAAAACCTGAACAGACTGCAAGTTACTGGCAAGCTGTTCTGGTTTTATCCTGTTTGCACATAGCCATTTTCACTTAATTGTATGATTGTCAAAGTTAATCCGTCACGGCTTATTTCATTAAAGTTGAAATAATTACCCAACAAAGGCAATAAATAGGGAACTTTGGTACCCATGAGTCTAGAATGTTTTGGCAATAAGCATAACTTTAAGCATCACATTGATGGCATTGTCTATCGAACTATGTGTGGTACAAACACATATTGAAGAGGTGTTTTTTCAAATTGCTACATAATGTTTTCATCAGTTAATGAGTATATAAGTTTGCGGAATTTATAAGACACGGTTGGTGAGCAATACGTCCACTGTCAGTCAGACTGAAATAACACTTATCTAAATTAAATTGTCTCTCATTAGCGACACTTTACTGATATAATGACACTCATAATAATGTTTTTATTATAAATCAATTGTGTTTATCAATAAGTAAATTTATTGATTATTTATCGATGATAAACTCAAAATGACTGCTACATATATGTAGATGGTAGTTACCATTATAGAATTGCACATCGCGAGCCTCGTTTTAGATTCATTGATAAATTATTGTATCATTGTATCGCTAAAATTGGGAATGTAAAACTCATCTATTATGTAGATCCATCCATGACGAAAACGCAATCCAGGATATTTGATGCCTATTATTTTACTGAAAAACTGCAACCACTTCTTCATTGTTGTCCCAATAGAATCTAGAAAAGGCAGCTTAAACAAATTTGTTTCCAGAAAGTCCGTCACTGGTCATGTGTCATGAATTTCATAATTAGTTGAATGTTTATTTATAATATGTAAGTAAAGAACTGAATCTGGATTTGTTATTATATTGTGACAAAGAATTTGTTTAATAGATTAAAGAAAATAATATAGAATAAAACCATTATTAAATATTTGTAATGCAGGCCTTGAAAAATCCACTCGTCGGCTTGAATGTGCAAACTTGTGAAGTTGAACGTCGGTCGAGTTAGGTTTTTCGAAAATAGTAATTCAATGCCTTAATTCCTGCCATGCCGAAAGAAAGTGTTAACAAGTTGCCAAAAGATCAAAATACGCTACTTTCATTTTCACAATGTCAATGACGTAACTGGCACAGTATAATAATCATTGAATTTTGCGGCGCGGAATGTGCCATTTGTGGATAAGCTGCCTGAAATCTAGTATTTATAAAAAGACTGTTATATTAGTCTTTCTGTAAATATTTGAAATTAATTTTGGTATGTTTGTATCAATCAATTGAATTTTTATACAGTTGGTCAGGGCTTCCGTTAATGGATGCCCGGTCGTAAATTAAGCCCGCAAATTTCAGTTGTACGTCTATTTTACAAACTGTTGGATTCCCTTGGAGGTATGATAATCCCCATATACGCTGTTATTTAATACACATGACGTACAAGTCTTAACAGGAAATCCAGTCTGGTAATTCGTAATACTGTGCAAAAAAAAAATTAAGTCAACTCCGCTCACGAGCTATATACTGTCTCAAAATGGCTCCGGGAGTGGAATTTAGGCTTACTTGTTGATTGGTCCTTAATTATGAATATGAAAAGTGCCCAATGCAGGCACATCGCGGTACTTGATTTACACGTGTCCAAAATTCTTTCTATACATGTTCTTCCTTAAAATGGCGAACGTTTGTATTTACATTTGTATGAAATTCTGAAACACATTTATCGTTAAGAAAGGCCATATTTTGCTTTTGAACATAGAAATAGTAATTATATTCAATTATTACGCCATGAATAGAGTCAGAAAATATATGCATTCAGTGGTCGACCAGAGGGCCAAAAATATCTTTTAGCTAGGTATGTATCTGAGAATCTTTGTATTTTTTTAATAGAAAAACTTTTCAAAATTAGGATTTCATTTTTTGAGGTACAGTTAAATGAAATACTAGTAGAATAACAGGGAATAATCTAAAATTTACTATCTATGGGTCCCTGAACTCGCAGATTTTAGACCAATGAGTCCCAGGCCAAACTTAATGAGTCCACCTTGAAAACGAATGGGTCCCAAATTTTGAAATATACCAAGAAGTGAAGAAAATATGTCTAAATCACACTAGCTCAATAACAATACTTGCATTAAACTTGTTATAATCTCAAAAACTTGTTGAAACAAAAAAAATAAAAAAATCAGAGTTATCACTATCTTGTTTGCCTTCACACAGGCTATAACATTATCTGTTAAATGAATGTAACCTGTTATAACATTTCAACTTGATTCAAATCGATGATAATATTATTGTTTACGTCCGAATTGCGAGCCGTTGACCTACCATTATTAAAGTTTAGATTTGTTTGTTTTGGATTAAGCTTCAACACCTTATTTCGGAGGCATTTTTTCTGTATTATTTATGACTAAGTTACACAAAGTTAAAGCAGGTTTTCATCCGGGGACTCGAGAAAATATCATAACACATTCTATTTAAAAGGTCAATTCTAATTGGTTCGTATTATACATCAGCGGCTCGACTAGAGCCAATCAAAAGACTTGCTGGAGTCTTCAGGCCTCATTCGGTTAAACTCTGCGTTCATTGCTACACTTTTGACTCGTACGCAAGATGGTTCGTTTCTATTGTGATTCACGTATGCGTTAACGGATACAGTTCAGCAATGCGTCCGAGTGGATGCACATATTTCAAAATGATGCGATATTTGTGCGTCATAGACGCCGAACGCACATGTAGATTATTCCCTGGAATAACTAAAACAACAAAAGGTTACCAGACAACAACTTTTGAATGACCCACCCACATTTGTTTCCTTTTAAAACAGATTAAATTAAAAATTAATATTTATTATAATGTGATACATTGTAATGGTTTAATTATACTCTTAGCATTGTTTGTTTTGTTGTATTTAGCGTCCACAGAAAAATACTGAAATAAAAGTGGGACTTCCAGATTTTATGCCTGGGACTTCCAAAATTTAATGCTTACAAATGGCTAACATGAGGAGGCTGAACTCAAAGGTCAAGGTCAAACTTACAGGTCAATAGTCAAATTTGGCCATTAACAGGTTGTGTTTGACATAAGCGGAGTTTTGAGACAAAAGTGGAATGTTGGGGCATCTGTGCCTTATGAACACGTCTTGTTTTTTTTAGGTCAATCATATTTTTCTTTTACTAAGCTCATGCCTTCTATCAGGTAAATTTGTGTCCGTGAACTCAGATGAGCTCTTAAGGGCCATCATGGCCCGCTTGTTATGTTAAATAGCTACTTTATTTCAAAAATCTGTAAAATTGATAATTTGTACATGTGTGAAAACAACACAAACTTCATTTGGTATTAGTCTAATTAAGTCTACAACAAACATTTGACATTTTGCAATAAATGTATAGCAAAACCATTATTTATATTTAATGAAATTTTGTATAATACAGTTTAGAAAATGTCAATATGTGTGTCACACAAATAATAGAACATACATTATGCCACAGTGGATGATTGGTGTTTGAGATGCAGTTCGTAGTTTGGAAGACGCGCAAAAGCAACTGACAAAGTGTTGATTATTTCAGTGTTTTTTATATAAAGTACTCAATTTACAGCAATAATAACAATTATCTTTAGATAACACGGTTCTGACACACAGTATTAATTGTTTAGTTAAATTAATGTTTGTTTAGAAGAAATGTTTTCTTGTAACGTTTTATGCAATTTATATATGTATCACAGAAAAACACAAAGTCAAGTAAACAAGGACTTGACACATTTTTATCCCCCGCCAAAGGCGGAGGGATATAGTTTTGGTGTTGTCTGTCAGTCTGTCAGTCCGTCATCTGTCAGTCCGTCCGTCACAAACTTTTCAGGGCTATATCTCAGAAACTATAATTATAAGGTTTCATCATGAAACTCAATGAATTTATAGATATCAATGAGGAGAAGTGCCGTGCAGAAGAACCATAACCCTACACTTTCTTAAATAAGGGTTATTTCTCTTTGTTGATTTTGTATGATGTTACTTTTCAGGGCTATATCTCAGATACGATACAAGATTTCAACATGAAACTCCATGGATGTATAGATATTAATAAGGAGAAGAGCCATTAACAAGAACATAACCCTACACTTTCTTAAATAAGGGTTATTTCTCTTTGTTGTTTTTGTATGATGTAACTTTTCAGGGCTATACCTCAGATATGATACAAGATTTCAACATGAAACTTCAAACTTCATAGGCGTATAGATATTAATAAGGAGAAGCTCCATGCACACGAACCATACCCCTACACTTTCTTAAATAAGAGTTATTGCCCTTTGTTGTTTTTGTATGATGTAACTACAAAAAAGTAAGAAAAGGCACAACCCTACAAATAAGCTTTCTTTAAGTTATTCACCCAGCAATAAACAAAATTTATTTGGTGGGGGATATCAATTAAACGAATTTTCTTGTTGATTTTATTATAAAAGTGAGGACTTCATACAAAATGTATTTATCAAAATGAAGACTTGCCCTAAATTAGTTGTTTGCAAATAAGAATTTCCTCAAAAAATCTTTATATAATTTAAAGTGAGGACTTAAGACACACAATTCATTTGATGAAAATGAAGACTTGTCCTACAATTATTTTTTTTGAAAATAATAATTTTCTCAAATAAATGTGAGAACTTGATACACAATTCATTTGATCAAAGTAATACTTTTCCTTCAATTACAATGTATTTTTTTTAAAAATGATTTTGCTCAAAAAAATTCTTATCAATCAAAATGCAGACTTTACACAGAACTTATTTTATTATAAAAGTGAGGACTTGACACACATATTGATTTATTATAAAAGTGAGGACTTAATACATACTTCATTTTATCAAAATGATGATTTTCCCTTTAATTAGTTTTTTAAAATAAGAACTTTCTCAAAAAAATTCTTATCAATCAAAATTAGGACTTTACACAAAACTTATTTTATTATAAAATTAAGGACTTGACATACAATTGATTTATCATAAAAGTGAGGACTTGATACACAATTCATTTTATCAAAATGATGACTTGCCCTTCAATTAGGTTTTTTGAAAATAAGAACTTTCTCAAAAAAATTATTTGCAATCAAAATGAGGACTTTACACAAAACTTATTTTATTATAAAAGTAAGGACTTGACATACAATTGATTTATCATAAAATTTTATTATAAAAGTGAGGACTTGACATACAGTTGATTTATCATAAAAGTGAGGACTTGATGCACACTTCATTTTATCAAAATGATGACTCCAGTTTTTGGAAAATAAGAACTTTCTCAAAAAAATTCTTATCAATCAAAATGAGGACTTTACACAAAACTTATTTTATCATAAAAGTTAGGACTTGACATACAATTGATTTATCATAAAAGTGAGGACTTGATACACAATTCATTTTATCAAAATGATGACTTGCCCTTCAATGAGGTTTTAAGAAAATAAGAATTAACAACCAAAAACTCTTTATCAATCAAAATGAGGACTTGACATACAATTCTTGGCAAGCATGTCTTATGAATCATTTCCTGAATACAATAATTAGATGGACACTGGACAGTTATGTAGATTGATGTTGTGATTAAACATGGCTTTCAATTTTGTGATGCAGGAGATGTTGCCAATGATTCACCATTACAAGACATGACGGTAACAGTGGCCCAGAACTTGGCTCAACCAGAGTTTCACCAACATTCTGACATGCACACAACCAACAAAACATACCAAGGTACTTGGGAGAGAAAATATTTGGTGCTCATATTCAACCATTCTTGTAAAACTTCAACGCGGACATGTAAGTTTATGGAAGTTGTGACAAAGGATTGCTCTCTTTCTTGTGAAACAGCTGGTAAGGCTGGTGATGCCCCAGATGCACTAGAAGACATTAATTTTTAGCTTGACTATTGTATATGAAATATATATAGTGGAGCTATCCTACTCAACCCGGCATCGGCTTCCCGTAAGCGTAAGCGTTAGCGTGCAAATGTTAAAGTTTGTGTAATACCCATAATATTTCCTATGTCCCTTGACACATTTCTTATATATTTTGCATACTTCTGTATCAACATGACCCCAACTTACAAACAAGAGCAGACAACTGTGTCAAGCATTTTGTTAGAATAATGGCCTTTTTTCCACTTAGAATATTATTAATAACTCTATTTTAAAGTTTGCGTACCACCCAAACTATTTCCTATGTCCCTTGACATATTGCCTTAATATTTTGCATACTTCTTTACCAACATGACCCCAACCTATAAACAAGAGCAGACAACTGTATCAAGCATTTTGTAAAAATTATGGCCATTTTCCACATAGAATATGCATGTTATTGATAACTCTATGTTGAAGTTTGCGTACCACCCCAAATATTCCCTATGTCCCTTTGCATATTGCTTTAATATTTTGCATACTTCTTTACCAACATGACCCCAACCCATAAACAAGAGCAGACAACAGTATCAAGCATTTTGTAAGAATTATGGCCCTTTTTATGTCCCCCACTATAGTAGTGGGGGACATATTGTTTTTGCCCTGTCTGTTGGTCTGACACTCTGTTGGTCTGTCTGTTGGTCTGTTGGTCTGTTTGCGCCAACTTTAACATTTTGCAATAACTTTTGCTATATTGAAGATAGCAACTTCATATTTGGCATGCATGTGTATCTTATGAAGCTGCACATTTTGAGGGGTGAAAGGTCAAGGTCAAGGTCATCCTTCAAGGTCAGAGGTCAAATATATGTGGCCAAAATCGCTCATTTTATGAATACTTTTGCAATATTGAAGATAGCAACTTGATATTTGGCATGCATGTGTATCTCATGGAGCTGCACATTTTGAGTGGTGAAAGGTCAAGGTCAAGGTCATCCTTCAAGGTCAGAGGTCAAATATATGTGGCCCAAATCGCTTATTTTATAAATACTTTTGCAATATTGAAGATAGCAACTTGATATTTGGCATGCATGTGCATCTCGTGGAGCTGCACATTTTGAGTGGTAAAAGGTCAAGGTCAAGGTCATCCTTCAAGGTCAGAGGTCAAATATATGTGGCCCAAATCGCTTATTTTATGAATACTTTTGCAATATTGAATATAGCAGCTTGATATTTGGCATGCATGTGTATCTCATGGAGCTGCACATTTTGAGTGGTGAAAGGTCAAGGTCAAGGTCATCCTTCACAAGGTCAAGGTCATCCTTCAAAGTCAAACGTCATATAGGGGGACATTGTGTTTCACAAACGCATCTTGTTCCACTTAGAATATGCATATTATTGATAACTCTATGTTAAAGTTTGCATACCACCCCAAATATTTTCCTATGTCCCTTGACATATTGCTTTAATATTTTGCATACTTTTTTACCAACATGACCCCAACCTATAAACAAGAGCAGACAACTGTATCAAGCATTTTGTAAGAATTATGGCCCTTTTTCCACATAGAATATGCATATTATTGATAACTCTATGTTAAAGTTTGCGTACCACCCCAAATATTCCCTATGTCCCTTGGCATATTGCTTTATTATTTTGCATACTTCTTTACCAACATGACCCCAACCCATAAACAAGAGCAGACAACAGTATCAAGCATTTTGTAAGAATTATGGCCCTTTTTCCACTTAGAATATGCATATTATTGATAACTCTATGTTAAAGTTTGCATACCACCCCAAATATTTCTTATGTCCCTTGACATATTGCTTTAATATTTTGCATACCTGAATACCACAATGGATTCCACCCAAACAATACCCCACGCCCCAACCCAGAATCCCTGCC
Organism: Dreissena polymorpha; assembly: GCF_020536995.1. Classification (NCBI taxonomy): domain Eukaryota; kingdom Metazoa; phylum Mollusca; class Bivalvia; order Myida; family Dreissenidae; genus Dreissena; species Dreissena polymorpha. The sequence goes on along the minus strand of NC_068361.1, from coordinate 94,624,925 downwards.
TCCTCTCCCCCCCCCCTCAAATTTTTTTTCCCTTTTTTTATTTTTGAAAGATCGTCTAATAAATGACCACACCCCACATTATACCCCCTCTCAACCCCCCCCCCCTACCCTACTCAAAATTTTTTTTTTTTTCTTTGAAACATGGTTAAAAAAACAAACAAATATTTATTTACTTTATTTTTGAAGAACCATCCAAACTTCCCACCCAAGCTATTGCTATCAAACTTGAAATAAAATCTTATTAGTTTGTTTTATGTCTTTACAAATGTTCAATAGATTATGGAAAATATACCTGAACTATTACCTTTACATTATTGAATAATTTGAAAGATTTCCCCATGATGGCTTATGTTATATTGTCAAGCACTCGAATAGTGGAGCGCGCTGTCCTCAGACAGCTTTTGTTATATTGTGTTTCTCAAATTGTAAAAAACAATAGTTACTAACAAAATAAGGACTCGACACACTCCGTATATTGTGCATGTGAGGACTTCGAAAACATTTCTTGCTTAAAATGTTTTCTCTTTTAAGCTCATCTATTTTTTTTAAAAAAATTATGAGCTATTTCATCACCTTGGCGTCGGCATCGGTGTCGGCGTCGGAGTCTGGTTAAGTTTTGCGTTTTGGTCCACTTTTCTCATAAAGTATCAATGCTATTGCATTCAAACTTGGTACACTTACTTACTATCATGAGGGGAATGGGCAGGCAAAGTTAGATAACTGTGGCTTGCATTTTGACAGAATTATGTGCCCTTTTTATACTTAGAAAATTGAAAATTTTGGTTAAGTTTTGTGTTTAGGTCCATTTCATTCCTTAAGTATCAAAGCTATTGCTTTCATACTTGCAACACTTACTAACTATCATAAGGGGACTGTGCAGGCAAAGTAATGTAACTCTGACTGGCATTTTGACAGAATTATGTGCCCTTTTTATAATTAGAAAATTGAAATTTTGGTTAAGTTTTGTGTTTAGGTCCACTTTTTTCTAAAGTATCAAAGCTATTGCTTTCATACTTGCAACACATACTAACTATCGTAAGGGGACTGTGCAGGCAAAGTTATGTAACTCTGACTGGCATTTTGACGGAATTATGGGCCCTTTATACTTGAAAATTTGGTTAAGTTTTGTGTTTTGGTCCTTTTACCCCTAAAGTATCATAGATATTGCTTTCATACTTGGAACACTCGCAAACTATCATAAGGGGACAGTAAAGGACAAGTTGCATAACTCTGGTTGTCATTTTTATGGAATTATGGCCCTTTATTGACTTAGTAACTTTGAATATATGGTTACATTTTGTGTTTAGATCCACTTTACTTCTAAAGTATTAAGGCTATTGCTTTTAAACTTCACATACTTTCATGCTATCATGAGGGTACTGTACCTGGCAAGTTGAATTTTACCTTGACCTTTGAATGACCTTGACTCTCAAGGTCAAATTATTAAATTTTGCTAAAATTGCCATAGCTTCTTTATTATGCCCCCCTTTGAAGAAGAGGGGGTATATTGCCTGCACATGTCGGTCTGTCTGTCGGTCTGTCCGTCGGTCCGTCCACCAGGTGGTTTCCAGATGATAACTCAAGAACACTTGGGCCTAGGATTATGAAACTTCATAGGTACATTGATCATGACTCGCAGATGACCCCTATTGATTTTGAGGTCACTAGGTCACTAGGTCAAGGTCACGGTGACCCGAAATAGTAAAATGGTTTCCGGATGATAACTCAAGAACGCTTAGGCCTAGGATCATGAAACTTGATAGGTAGATTGATCATGACTCGCAGATGACCCTATTGATTTTCAGGTCACTAGGTCAAAGGTCAAGGTCACAGTGACCCGAAATAGTAAAATGGTTTCCTGATGATAACTCAAGAACGCTTAGGCCTAGGATCATGAAACTTGATAAGTAGATTGATCATGACTCGCAGATGACCCCTATTGATTTTCAGGTCACTAGGTCAAAGGTCAAGGTCACAGTGACCCGAAATAGTAAAATGGTTTCCGGATGATAACTCAAGAAAGCTTATGCCTAGGATCATGAAACTTCGTAGGTAGATTGATAATGGCTGGCAGATGACCCCTATTGATTGTCAGGTCACTAGGTCAAAGGTCAAGGTCACGGTGACCCGAAATAGTAAAATGGTTACCGGATGATAACTCAAGAACACTTATGCCTAGGATCATGAAACTTGATAGGTAGATTGATCATGACTCGCAGTTGACCCCTATTGATTTTCAGGTCACTATATCAAAGGTCAAGGTCACAGTGACCTGAAATAGTCAAATGGTTTCTGGATGATTACTCAAGAACGCTAATGGCTAAGATCATGAAACTTCATAGGTACATTGATCATGACTCGCAGATGACCCCTATTGATTTCGAGGTCACTAGGTTAAAGGTCAAGGTCATGGTGACCCGAAATAGTAAAATGGTTTCCGGATGATAACTCAAGAACGCTTATGGCTACAATCATGAAACTTCATAGATACATTGATCATGACTCGCAGATGACCCCTATCGGTTTTGAGGTCACTAGGTCAAAGGTCAAGTTCACGATGACCCGTAATAGTAAAATGGTTTCCGGATGATAACTCAAGAAAGCTTATTCCTAGGATCATGAAACTTGATAGGTAGATTGATCATGACTCGCAGATGACCCTTATTGATTTTCAGGTCACTAGGTCAAAGGTCAAGGTCACGGTGACCCGAAATAGTCAAATGGTTTTCGGATGATAACTCAAGAACGCTTATGACTAGGATCATGAAACTTCATAGGTACATTGATCATGACTGGCAGATGACCCCTATTGATTTTCAGGTCACTAGGTCAAAGGTCAAGGTCACAGTGACAAAAACATACTCACACAATGGCTGTCACTACAACGGAGAGCCCATATGGGGGGCATGCATGTTTTACAAACAGCCCTTGTTTATGATTAGATTCGACAAAACAACTCTTACCTGACATACATGTATATGTATAATTATATATATTGGCTATAGTAAAACCTTGTTAACACTCTAAAATTCTTAGTTTTAGTCCAATCTTAATGAAACTTGGACAGAACAATTGTTCTAATGATATCTCAGCTGAGTTGGAGGGAGGTTCGGGTTGGTTGAAAAACATGGCCTCCAGGGGACGGGGCTTTTTTCCTTATATGGCTATAGTAAAACCTTTTTAACACTCTAGAAGTCATATTTATAGTCAAATCTTCATGAAACTTGGTCAGAATTAACATTTGTTCTAATGATATCGTGGTTGATTTCGAAGATGGTTCCGGTCTGTTGAAAAACATGGCCACCAGGGGGAGGGACATTTTTCACTATTTGGCTAAAAATATTCTCATGATAGCTCGGCTGAGTTAAAAAAATGGTTAATATGGATTGTCGAAAACTATGGCCGCTAGGGGGCAGAGCATTTTTCCTTGTATGGTTATAGTAAAACTTTTTTAGCACCCAAGAAGTCAAATTTTTAGTCCAATCTTCATGAAACTTGGTCAGAACATTTTTTCCAATAATATCTGGGCTGAGTTCCAAATTGGGTCCTGTACATTGAAAAACATGGCCGCCAGGGGGCTAGGCATTTTTCCTTATTTGGCTAAAGTAAAACCTTATTAACCTTCTATAAGTCACTTTTATGTTCAAATCTTTATGGAACTTGGTCATAACATTTGTTCTGAAATTAGCTTGGCTGAGTTTAAAAATGGTTATGGTTTGTCAAAACATATTGCCACAATCCCGTCTGTAGATCTGCCATAGTCATCAGCACTTTTCTATGGAATTCCATAGAAAATATTATGGAATTCTACGGAAATCGATGGAAATCCATGGAATTTGATGGAATTCCATCCACTTGCCAATTTTCCATCTGAAGCTGTTATGGAATTCCACGGAATCTTGACTAAAATTCCATGCATTTCCACGGAATGTATGGAAAACACCATGGAAAGTTGGACTTAGCCATTTTTTTCAACGGAAATCGTTATGGAAAATAATTTATACATTTTCTTGGATGGAAATCAATGGAAAATAACTTAGAAAATTTTCGCTGGTTGTCTGAAATGTATTTGTAGTTTAATACATGTATGAATGTATTTGCATCATGTATTTTGTATTTAAAAGAAAATGCAATAAAGATAATTATAAATTTGTTCTAGAAATTGGAACAGTTCTGGAACTGTTCCATATTTGTGTTCTAAAACGTATGTTCTGGAATTGTTCCAAAACAGTTTTTTTAGAATAAATCCAGAATATTCGTGGAAAATGGCTTAGGACTGAAACTGTTCCAATAATTTCAAGAACCATTTTAGAACATTTCAAGGACAAAATATGGTCAAACATTTCTAAAAATGTTTTAAAATGTAGTTCTAGAACACATCTAGAACGCTTTAAGAACCAGTAAGTTCTACAAAATTTCTTATGGGGAATAAGAACACATATAGAACACCTTACACTTACAAATAGCCAAATAGACTTCATAGTAGCAACAGCAGCAGCAGCAGTAGTAGTAGTAGTTGTAGATGTAGTAGCTGTATTAGTAGTAGTAGTTGTTGTTGTTGTAGTAGGTGTTGTTGTTGTAGTAATTGATGTAGTAGCAGTAGTGTTTTTTATATCAGTAGAGGTTGTGGTGGTAGTAGTAGTAGTAGAAGTAGTAGCATTAACAGTTTCTGTAGCAATAGTAGTAGCAATAGAAGTAGCAGTAGTAGCAGTTGTTGCTGTAGTAGCAGTTGTTGCTGCTGCTGTTGTTGTTGCTGCTGTTGTTGTTGCTGCTGTTGCTGCTGTTATTGTTGCTGTTGTTGTTGTTGGTGGTGTTGTTGATGCTGTAGTAATTAAAGTAGTAGTTCTGCAGAAGTAGGAGTAGTTGTTACTTTCAAAGCAATTTCTACAAGTTTAAATTCCTTAACCCTGTCCAAGTGGTATACACACTGTTTTTTCTCAATATCAAACTCAGCCAGTCCAGGTTGTCAAATAACAATCTATCTGATAAGCCAAGCATGTGTTGTACATCAGATGTTGGGTATGTTTGCTGCAAATCTATTGGCTATAAGATATAACAGCCTTTTCTAATTGGCTGAATTCAAATACAAAAAGTTTACCTGTTAGATTGAAACATGAAACATGGTGGACAATGTACTGGTTTAACTTGTTAAAATAAAGTTAAAGACATTTAACAAACAGAAGAGTTCATTAGTTTTTCCATTAAAAACACTTTCTTAAAATACTTATGTATTTATATCATTTGGAAAGTGACATGAAATATTGCTAAAGAGTGATGCATACAGTGTTTGAGCAGTCTGTCTAGGAATAGAACAACAACTGAAGGTTTGTGATTTTTATTATTTCTAAATATTCCTTTAAATTTAATCTTCTTATGACATTATTGTAGACCTTTTTATGTGATATTTGAGGTTTTAGTATGGCAAATATTAGTTTAAAAGCAGCTGTCACCCAAATTTTCACTTAGTGGAGTTTGCAGGTTGAAAAAGGAAGTAATAAGACCTATGTGGAGAAATTAATAACATTGAATGTAGTATCGGAATTTTCTCATGCAAGGTTATGGAACTGCAGGCTAAGGAAGTTTTTTACTGTGCATGTTGAGCACTCAATGCTCATTAATGGTGTTAATGTTTATTATTATCCCCCGCCATAGGCGGAGGGATATTATTTTGGCGTTGTCTGTTCGTCCTTCCATCCTTCCGTCTGTCCGTCTTTCCATCCGTCCGTAGTCATATCTTGGAAGTGCTTTGGCAGATTTCACTGAAACTTGGTATGAGTATGTATATGGATAAGAGGATGATGCATGCCAAATGGCATTGTACACCATAAGTTAATAACAGAGTTATGGCCCTTTGTATCTTGAAAAAATGCTTTTTGTGTGTCCAAGGCCATATCATGGAAGTGCTTTGGCGGATTTCATTGAAACCTGGTTCGAGTATATATATGGATAAGAGGATGATGCACGCCAAATGGAATTGTACACCATCTGTTAAAAACGGCGTTATGGCCCTTTGTATCTTTAAAAAATGCTTGTTTGAGTGTCAAATATAATACTTATGTGTCCAGAAGCATGTTGGCGGGGGATATCAATTCAACGTATTTGCTTGTAAATAAAAAATTAAACCAATGGAATCGGTTTTTAGGTATCTGAGTGTGCATTTTCATACCAATAGAATTACACATCATTCTAATTATAGCAATAATAAATTTGTACTAATCATACCAACAAATTAAGTTATGCTTAGTGCTTTGCGATGTATTCACTTCGTTTTTAGTTCTCTTTCTAAAGACCATTTAACAACTTAATATTTAAAACAATTCATGAATTACGTTCCCTATACATTTTCATTATGTGCTTTTATTACCATTGACCAGTTGATGGAAGATACTGCAGAGTTTGGCAGGGAAATAATCCAACAGCAAAGCGGCTCTTTAAGCGCATTTACCTAGAGGACTTACAGGGCTACAAATTCATGGTAAATATTGTCATGCCCTGGGCTAGATAAGTTATTTAATGTTAACCACCTGAAAGTATTTTGTCTTTTTGGAATTCAATATATTAGTCCAAGTCATTTACACTTTTCTGGATCCTGGGATAACTTTAAATGTTCTAAGTATTTTTTCATGAAACTTGAAACATGAACAGATGACAATAAGGACATTTTGCACATCATTTCATGTTGTTTATAATGCAAGAATTCTGGTTGCTATGGCAACAAATATATTTAACAAACTTAAAATAGTGAAGTTTAACAGGTAGGGGACCATATTGCTTTGCAATCTCTTGTTATAGTTTGAATGTAAATAACTCTTTGCTTTAGACATGTTTATGATTTTTTATTCTGTAGAGCACATGTGAGCAGTATACAATGTACCTCATACCAAAAAGGACCCGGAGGCAGTGACTGGTGTTCAATATTCTCAGAAGAAAAGGAAAATGGCAGTGGAAGACTTGGACAAACATTTTTAGCCTCTGTGTTAAGCCTGGCAGTCTGTGGCTGGTGACATGTTTTATTTTGGTTACTTCTTGTAAAAAAAAGACCAGTTATTTATTTTGTGAATTGTATTTTGTGTTTGTTTTTTGTCTTAATTTATTTGTTGTTTTTTTTAATTTAGGAATTTGAAACTTGGATAATTGAATTAAGTCCGTGTTCAACAGTACTGAGCATAGTATTATAAATAACAAATTTACAACAGTTGTTAATTTGTTATGTATTATTATTAACTATGCTCAGTACTTGAATACTGGCTGTCTGCATGGGAATTTGTTTTCTAGAAAGTTGGTTTCAGACTTAAATATTTTAAGTTAACCTTCGGAACTTTTCTAGAATTGTACTGGAACACATCAACTAGAACTGAACTTCTGTTATCGTACTGAAAGTGTTCTAGAATTAATAAGGAACAGTTGTTGAACGTTAAAATTTCTGAGAAAAAACTATAGAACAATTGTGTGTGATGTGTGTGTGCATGTAATTGTGTGTGTTTATGAACATATGTGAGAAAGGAAGTATACTTGTCATAAGAGAAATGTAAAATTCTACTTCTATGTTTTATATTGTGCCTTTTATAAGTTTTTCTGTTCTCACCTGTATATGCGTGCATGTTTATGGATGTGTTTTTGAATGTGTGCATGCATGCCTGTGGTTAAGAGAGTTGGTACTTTATAAAAATGTAAAACCACTCATTTTTAGCTCATCTATTTTTTGAAAAAAAATTATGAGCTATTGTCATCACCTTGGCGTCGGCGTCGGCGTTGGCGTTGGCGTTGGCGTTGGCGTTGGCGTCGGCGTCCGGTTAAGTTTTGCGTTTAGGTCCACTTTTCTCAGAAAGTATCAATGCTATTGCATTCAAACTTGGTACACTTACTTACTATCATGAGGGGACTAGGCAGGCAAAGTTAGATAACTCTGGCGTGCATTTTGACAGAATTATGTGCCCTTTTTATACTTAAAAAATTGCAAATTTTGGTTAAGTTTTGCGTTTAGTTCCACTTTTCTCAGTAAGTATCAATGCTATTGCATTCAAACTTGGTACACTTACTTACTATCATGAGGGGACTGGGCAGGCAAAGTTAGATAACTCTGGCATGCATTTTGACAGAATTATGTGCCCTTTTTATACTTAGAAAATTGACAATTTTGGTTAAGTTTTGTGTTTAGGTCCATTTTATTCCTTAAGCATCAAAGCTATTGCTTTCATACTTGCAACACTTACTAACTATCATAAGGGGACTGTGCAGGCAAAGTAATGTAACTCTGACTGGCATTTTGACAGAATTATGTGCCCTTTTTATACTTAGAAAATTGAAAATTTGATTAAGTTTTGTGTTTAGGTCCACTTTATTCCTACAGTATCAAAGCTATTGCTTTCATACTTGCAAGATTTATGAACTATCATAAGGGGACGGTGCAGGCAAAGTTATGTAACTCTGACTGGCATTTGGACGGAATTATGGGCCCTTTATACTTAGAAAATTGAAAATTTGGTTAAGATTTATGTTTTGGTCACTTTACCCCTAAAGTATCATAGATATTGCTTTCATACTTGGAACACTCACAAACTATCATAAGGGTACAGTAAAAGGACAAGTTGCATAACTCTGGTTGTCATTGTTACGGAATTATGGCCCTTTTTTGACTTAGTAACTTTTAATATATGGTTAAATTTTGTGTTTCGATCCACTCGAAGTATCAAGGCTATTGCTTTCAAACTTCAAATACTTACATGCTATCATGAGGTTACTGTACCTGGCAACTTGAATTTTACTTTGACCTTTGAATGACCTTGACTCTCAAGGTCAAATTATTAAATTTTGCTAAAATTGCCATAACTTCTTTATTTATGATTAGATTTGATTGATACTTTGATGAAACTACTCTTACCTGACATACCACAATAGACTTCACCCAAACCATCCCCCGTGCCCTCCCCCCCCCTCCCCCCCCTCCCCCCCCCCCTAATTTTTTTTTTTTTTTTTTTTTTTTTTTTATAAGATCATCTCACAAATGACCACCACACCCTCACACTATACCCCCACCCCACCCCCCCCCACCCCCCCCCCAAAATTTTTTTTTTGATTTTTTTTTTTTTTTTTTTTTTTTTTTAAGATCATCTCACAAATTATCACCACACCCTCACACTATACCCCCCCCTTCCCGATTTTTTTTTTTTTTTTTTTTTTTTCGCTTTTTTGGAAGATAATGTAATAAATGTCCACAACCCCACACTATACACCCCTCTTCACTCCACTCCTCCCTCCTTTGTGATTGAAAATGAGAGTCCCTTCACCTTTAAAAAGAAAATAGATGAGCGGTCTGCACCCGCAAGGCGGTGCTCTTGTTGAATATGTACTGTGACTGCATGTGTGTGGTTAATGATTGATGCCAGATCTTGTTCTTGCTTAACTTCTATGATGAAACCTTTAGTTACATTCACATTTGTTTTTCAAAATCAATAAAATGCCTTTGATCTATAATCTGTTTTTATTTCTATTTTATTCCAGCTTTTTATTAAATTCCATAGCTTTTCATGGAATTCCACGGCATTCTATGGAATTCCACAGCATTCTATGGAATTCCACGGCATTCCATGGAATTCCACGGCGTTCCATGGAATTCCACGGCGTTCCATGGAATTCCACGGCGTTCCATGGAATTCCACGGCGTTCCATGGAATTCCACGGCATTCTATGGAATTCCACGGCATTCTATGGAATTTCATGGCGTTCCATGGAATTCCACGGCGTTCCATGGAATTCCACGGCGTTCCATGGAATTCCACGGCATTCTATGGAATTCCACGGCATTCTATGGAATTTCATGGCATTCTATGGAATTCCACGGCATTATATGGAATGCCACGGAATTCTATGGAATTCCATCCCATATCAAGTCCCCCTTCTGTTTTTTTTTCACTTTTCCATTGATTGCATGGAATCGGATGGAAAGTTAGTGCCAATACTCCACGGAATTCCATCTTACGATTTCCATAGAATTCCATATGATTCCACGGCAGATCTACAGACGGGTAATAAGGGGGGAGGGGCATTTTTCCTTATATGGCGATAGCAAAACCTTGTTAGCACTCTATAAGTCACATTTTAGTTCAATCTTCATGAAACTTGGTCAAAACATTTTCTCTCATGATTTCTGGGCTGAGTTTCAAAATGGTTCCCGTCCGTTGAAAAGCATGGCCGCCAGGGTGCAGGGCATTTTTCCTTATATGGCTATAGTAAAACCTTGTTAACTCTATAGAATTCACATTTATGGTCCAATCTTTATGAAACTTGGTCAGAACATTTGTTCTAATGATAGCTTGGCTGAGTTTGACAATGGTTGTGGTTCATAAAAAAATATGGCCACCAGGGGGTGGGCATTTTTCCTTATATGGCTTAAGTAAAACTTTGTTAACACTCTAGAAGTCATATATTTTTCCCACTCTAGAAGTCATATATTTTTTCCAATCTTCATGAAACTTTGTCAGAACATTTGTTCTAATGATATCTGGGATGAGTTTGAAAATGGTTCTCATCTGTTGAAAACATGGCCACTTAAGGGGGCTGGGCAGTTTTCTATATTATGGCTATGGCAAAACCATAGGTCTTACCCGTCTGTAGATCTGCCATAATCATCAGCACTTTTCTATGGAATTCCATAGAAAATATTATGGAATTCTACGGAAATCGATGGAAATCCATGGAATTTGATGGAATTCCATCCACTTGCCAATTTTCCATCTGAAGCTGTTATGGAATTCCACGGAATCTTGACTAAAATTCCATGCATTTCCACGGAATGTATGGAAAACACCATGGAAAGTTGGACTTAGCCATTTTTTTCAACGGAAATCGTTATGGAAAATAACTTATACATTTTCTTGGATGAAAATCAATGGAAAATAACTTAGAAAAATTTCGCTGGTTGTCTGAAATGTATTTGTAGTTTAATACATGTATGAATTTATTTGCATCATGTATTTTGTATTTAAAAGAAAATGCAATAAAGATAATTATAAATTTGTTCTAGAAATTGGAACAGTTATGGAACTGTTCCATATTTGTGTTCTAAAACGTATGTTCTGGAATTGTTCCAAAACAGTTTTTTTAGAATAAATCCAGAATATTTGTGGAAAATGGCTTAGGACTGAAACTGTTCCAATAATTTCAAGAACCTTTTTAGAACATTTCAAGGACAAAATATGGTCAAAAATTTCTAAAAATGTTTTAAAATGTAGTTCTAGAACACATCTAGAACGCTTTAAGAACCAGTTAGTTCTACAAAATTTCTTATGGGGAATAAGAACACATATAGAACACCTTACACTTACAAATAGCCAAATAGACTTCATAGTAGCAACAGCAGCAGCAGCAGTAGTAGTAGTAGTTGTAGATGTAGTAGCTGTATTAGTAGTAGTAGTTGTTGTTGTTGTAGTAGGTGTTGTTGTTGTAGTAATTGATGTAGTAGCAGTAGTGTTTTTTATATCAGTAGAGGTTGTGGTGGTAGTAGTAGTAGTAGAAGTAGTAGCATTAACAGTTTCTGTAGCAATAGTAGTAGCAATAGAAGTAGCAGTAGTAGCAGTTGATGCTGTAGTAGCAGTTGTTGCTGCTGCTGTTGCTGCTGTTGTTGTTGCTGCTGTTGTTGTTGCTGCTGTTGCTGCTGTTATTGTTGCTGTTGTTGTTGTTGGTGGTGTTGTTGATGCTGTAGTAATTAAAGTAGTAGTTCTGCAGAAGTAGGAGTAGTTGTTACTTTCAAAGCAATTTCTACAAGTTTAAATTCCTTAACCCTGTCCAAGTGGTATACACACTGTTTTTTCTCAATATCAAACTCAGCCAGTCCAGGTTGTCAAATAACAATCTATCTGATAAGCCAAGCATGTGTTGTACATCAGATGTTGGGTATGTTTGCTGCAAATCTATTGGTTATAAGATATAACAGCCTTTTCTAATTGGCTGAATTCAAATACAGAAAGTTTACCTGTTAGATTGAAACATGAAACATGGTGGACAATGTACTGGTTTAACTTGTTAAAATAAAGTTAAAGACATTTAACAAACAGAAGAGTTCATTAGTTTTTCCATTTAAAACACTTTCTTAAAATACTTATGTATTTATATCATTTGGAAAGTGACATGAAATATTGCTAAAGAGTGATGCATACAGTGTTTGAGCAGTCTGTCTAGAAATAGAACAACAACTGAAGGTTTGTGATTTTTATTATTTCTAAATATTCCTTTAAATTTAATCTTCATATGACATTATTGTAGACCTTTTTATGTGATATTTGAGGTTTTAGTATGGCAAATATTAGTTTAAAAGCAGCTGTCACCCAAATTTTCACTTAGTGGAGTTTGCAGGTTGAAAAAGGAAGTAATAAGACCTATGTGGAGAAATTAATAACATTGAATGTAGTATCGGAATTTTCTCATGCAAGGTTATGGAACTGCAGGCTAAGGAAGTTTTTTACTGTGCATGTTGAGCACTCAATGCTCATTAATGGTGTTAATGTTTATTATTATCCCCCGCCATAGGCGGAGGGATATTATTTTGGCGTTGTCTGTTCGTCCTTCCATCCTTCCGTCTGTCCGTCTTTCCATCCGTCCGTAGTCATATCTTGGAAGTGCTTTGGCAGATTTCACTGAAACTTGGTATGAGTATGTATATGGATAAGAGGATGATGCATGCCAAATGGCATTGTACACCATAAGTTAATAACAGAGTTATGGCCCTTTGTATCTTTAAAAAATGCTTTTTGTGTGTCCAAGGCCATATCCTGGAAGTGCTTTGGCGGATTTCATTGAAACCTGGTTCGAGTATATATATGGATAAGAGGATAATGCACGCCAAATGGAATTGTACACCATCTGTTAAAAACGGCGTTATGGCCCTTTGTTTCTTTAAAAAATGCTTGTTTGAGTGTCAAATATAATACTTATGTGTCCAGAAGCATATTGGCGGGGGATATCAATTCAACGTATTTGCTTGTAAATAAAAAATTAAACCAATGGAATTGGTTTTTAGGTATCTGAGTGTGCATTTTCATACCAATAGAATTACACATCATTCTAATTATAGCAATAATAAATTTGTACTAATCATACCAACAAATTAAGTTATGCTTAGTGCTTTGCGATGTATTCACTTCGTTTTTAGTTCTCTTTCTAAAGACCATTTAACAACTTAATATTTAAAACAATTCATGAATTACGTTCCCTATACATTTTCATTATGTGCTTTAATTACCATTGACCAGTTGATGGAAGATACTGCAGAGTTTGGCAGGGAAATAATCCAACAGCAAAGCGGCTCTTTAAGCGCATTTACCTAGAGGACTTACAGGGCTACAAATTCATGGTAAATATTGTCATGCCCTGGGCTAGATAAGTTATTTAATGTTAACCACCTGAAAGTATTTTGTCTTTTTGGAATTCAATATATTAGTCTAAGTCATTTACACTTTTCTGGATCCTGGGATAACTTTAAAAGTTCTAAGTATTTTTTCATGAAACTTGAAACATGAACAGATGACAATAAGGACATTTTGCACGTCATTTCATGTTGTTTATAATGCAAGAATTCTGGTTGCTATGGCAACAAATATATTTAACAAACTTAAAATAGTGAAGTTTAACAGGTAGGGGACCATATTGCTTTGCAATCTCTTGTTATAGTTTGAATGTCAATAACTCTTTGCTTTAGACATTTTTATGATTTTTTATTCTGTAGAGCACATGTGAGCAGTATACAATGTACCTCATACCAAAAAGGACCCGGAGGCAGTGACTGGTGTTCAATATTCTCAGAAGAAAAGGAAAATGGCAGTGGAAGACTTGGACAAACATTTTTAGCCTCTGTGTTAAGCCTGGCAGTCTGTGGCTGGTGACATGTTTTATTTTGGTAACTTCTTGTAAAAAAAAAGACCAGTTATTTATTTTGTGAATTGTATTTTGTGTTTGTTTTTTGTCTTAATTTATTTGTTGTTTTTTTTAATTTAGGAATTTGAAACTTGGATAATTGAATTAAGTCCGTGTTCAACAGTACTGAGCATAGTATAATAAATAACAAATTTACAACAGTTGTTAATTTGTTATGTATTATTATTAACTATGCTCAGTACTTGAATACTGGCTGTCTGCATGGGAATTTGTTTTCTAGAAAGTTGGTTTCAGACTTAAATATTTGAAGTTAACCTTCGGAACTTTTCTAGAATTGTACTGGAACACATCAACTGGAACTGAACTTCTGTTATCGTACTGAAAGTGTTCTAGAATTAATAAGGAACAGTTGTTGAATGTTAAAATTTATGAGAAAAAACTCTAGAACAATTGTGCGTGATGTGTGTGTGCATGTAATTGTGTGTGTTTATGAACATATGTGAGAAAGGAAGTATACTTGTCATAAGAGAAATGTAAAATTCTGCTTCTATGTTTTATATTGTGCCTTTTATAAGTTTTTCTGTTCTCACCTGTATATGCGTGCATGTTTATGGATGTGTTTTTGAATGTGTGCGTGCATGCCTGTGGTTAAGAGAGTTGGTACTTTATGAAAATGTAAACCCACTCATTTTTGAATATGTACTGTGACTGCATGTGTGTGGTTAATGATTGATGCCAGATCTTGTTCTTGCTTAACTTCTATGATGAAACCTTTAGTTACATTCACATTTGTTTTTCAAAATCAATAAAATGCCTTTGATCTATAATCTGTTTTTATTTCTATTTTATTCCAGCTTTTTATTAAATTCCATAGCTTTTCATGGAATTCCACGGCATTCTATGGAATTCCACGGCATTCCATGGAATTCCACGGCGTTCCATGGAATTCCACGCTGTTCCATGGAATTCCACGGCGTTCCATGGAATTCCACGGCGTTCCATGGAATTCCACGGCATTCTATGGAATTCCACGGCATTCTATGGAATGCCACGGAATTCTATGGAATTCCACGGCATTTTATGGAATTCCATCCCATATCAAGTCCCCCTTCTGTTTTTTTTTTCACTTTTTCATTGATTACATGGAATCGGATGGAAAGTTAGTGCCAATACTCCACGGAATTCCATCTTACGATTTCCATAGAATTCCATATGATTCCACGGCAGATCTACAGACGGGTAAAAATCTCAAACATTGCTGACAGCAGTTAAGTTCCCGGAAGTCTCAGTTAAGCAACCATGGGCCTCTGGCCCTCTTGTCATAAAACAATTTGTGATTTTCAATACCGTAGGTTTCCACTTATAGCGCGCAGTGTTTTACCTCCAAAATTCAAATTAAAAAGCTGGTGCGCGCTATACATTGATGCAACGCTATTCTGGCTGCTAAATTGGTAAAAAATATGTTGTGTAATCGTAAATAATCAAAATGGCCACCATGTTTTTTCCAGAAAACTACCACCCTATAATCGTACAGACTGAGGGGCCATTGTCGAAACAACAAGAAGTCGCTACTGGTAGATATGAATGCGGTAGAAGAAGTTTTGGTCAAAAATAAATTTGTTTGAATAAACTTGCGGACATTTCTTTGTTTGTGTTTTTACACTTCTTAATTGATGAATTCCGATGGGGATTGTTGTCGACATTCCAGAGAGCAGGCAAGGGTAGGTGCGAACGAGGTCTTTTTTGCGGGTAACGGTAGGTGTGAAAGGGGGTCATTTTGCACTTCGTAATTGGCAGATGTTATTGAGTAATATGTGCCACGACTTGTTAAGACGCTAATTGACATTTGAGACACTAATTGACACTTGAGAACGTGTAGATATGCAATTGCATTTTGTGTGTATAAATATTGAACGTTCAACAGTGGTGTACCTTAACAACTGTATCCCTGTCTCCCATGCGACATTCAAATTTACCAGTAATGCCCATGCTTTCCCCGAGGAAAAATCACACGATGTACACTAATTCTTTTTTTCTCACGTTTTTCACGAAATGCACGTGGACTGTTAATCTTTTGCTAGAAAATTACAAAATTGTCAGAAAAGTATAGTGCTATGCAACCCATGCTCCTAATCATAATGAAGCTTCCTATTTTGAATGCTTAATTAAGCTGTCCAATGCCCCGGATTATTGGATTGTGCAATAGTAAAATGGCTGTCCGATTTGGTGGTTTTATTGTCTTTAAATATTTTTTTCTCCATTTTTGCATTTAAAAAACAGCCTGTGCGCTATACACGGGAGCGCGCTATACGTGGAAACCTACGGTAATAAAACATTAAACTGTTAGGATTTCAAATTACATTATGTAGATCACATTTATTTGCTGCCTTGTGCTTAAAGGTTTTTATTTTTCAGTACATAATTAACAGGCCCAAACAAATCTTTTGAATATTCATTAAAGTCGTCCAAATCAGCTATTTAACTATATATATTTATATTGCATAGTCATTTTTATAAGGAATGGGTATTGAATTATACTAGCAGTATTGGGTCTAGTATTATCATGCAAGTCTGACCATGCGTTCATATTCATATGAAAGGAAACAACATTTAATACAATCCATAAATAGTATGAAATAAAACGTGTTTGTGTCTTCTATAATATTTGTTTATTGTTGCCTGTTTTAAAAAAACGCATTTAAAGTATAACATAGGAAAGTTATTATGTAAATGCGGAATTTTGATGATGTAATGAATAGTTGTTCACAATGCAATTTTAAGATAAATTACCAAAAATGACAACCATAAGAGAATTTGTGTTTCATGTAACATGTGTCTCCCCACCTCAAAGGTTAAAGTCACACTTAAAGGTCCAAATTAAATCTGCTCATCAAACGCTTGTCTGGATATTAACTTTATTATTCATCATGCAATCTAACAATAACTTTGAAGATCTGTAGGTCTGTTCAGTATACCAAAACAAATTTGCTTGGACTACGTTCAGATTGCTTTGACTTACAATCATGCAAATTAGTATGGCAGTTAATTGAGAAAAGAGGAATATGCCAATCAACTGATCCAGTTATATATTTATCAATGTACTGAATTCCTGTGCTGGCTGATTTATAACTTTAGGGTATAGGCATCATACAATGTGTGGGAGTGGGAGTGGAGGGAAACATGTTTTACAAATATCTCTTGTTACTATTTGTTTTGTTCTTTGTATGTGGATACAGAGAGCATGTTCATAGATATTGTGATGGTGGAGAAAAATGTGTCCATATTTCTTTCACTGATGGGTGTTTTTGAGAAACGGGCATTTACATGTATTTCATCATTATTATTATTATTATTATTATAATTGATGAAATTTAATGACAGTTTTACATAAAAGCCACTATCCAGTTCAGTTGTTTTGCATACAAATTACATTAAGATGACATATTTTGATTTTGAAAAGGCAATTTATTTTATCCATTAAGTTGTTACAACATGGCAGTTAATATTGTTTGTTTTTGTGTTGTTTGAATAAAATTGATAGTGACTGCCCCACAGTGGCAGGGAGAAAATAACATGTAGTGGCCCTGTACAACATTTCTTTTAATGATAATACTTCAACATTCTAAGCCATGCTGCAAGGGATGTTATGGTAAATGAAAAGTTTAGAAGAAACATACATTTTTTAAAGGGGCCTTTTCACGTTGTGGTAAATTGACAAAAGAAAAAAAATGTTTAAGGTTCACAAATTTTTATTGTAGTCATGTTCTTTGTGAGGAAACAGTAATACTGAACATTTACCATGCTCTAAAATATCCATTATATGCATCTTTTGATGATTTAAACTCCTGAAAATTATAAAGAGTTGTGACGCGAAACGATTAAATAATTTGGAGAGTTCTGTTGTTGTCGTTATACTTTGTGATACTACGACAATTTTTTATATAAAGTATAAAAAACATCACTCATTGTATTAGCAGAGCTGGCTGAGTTGTCAAAGCAATAGACTTTTACTCCAGGGGTCAGTGGTGCGAGACAGTTGAGGGTTACTTTTTTTTTCTTTCTTTAAAATATTCTTGATTTTTTGCTGGAGCTTTTTAGATCCAATGTTTTACATTTATCAATATAAAGCATTTAATGATTAACTTAAATACATGCCAACATCTGCAAAAAGGTCCCTTTAAACCTGCTGTTCTGAAACCATAAGGCCCAGAGTTTTGATGTTCGGTTGTAACATTATATAGTGGTATTTTACCAATTTAAATGAAATAGGTGGTTGACATTAGCCCTTTCCTGCTGATATCATTTATTTTTATGCTCCCCGAAAATTTTTGGGAGCATATAGTTGCCAGTTAAAACTTAAATGTCCTTCCTTACTTCTCACTTCTGTCACACTTTTGTTACAGTTTCTCATAGCACCTTCAATACTTTAACGATCTCTTTGATATTTGGCATGTAGGTACCTTGCATGGACCTCTACCTTTTGATGAGGTCACTGGGGTCAAGGTCAAGGTCACCAAGGCTAATAATAGATTTTTCTGTCACACTTTTGTTACAGTTTCTCATACCACCTTCAATACTTTACCGATCTCTTTCATATTTGGCATGTAGGTACCTTGCATGGACCTCTACCTTTTAATGAGGTTTGAGGTCACTGGGGTCAAGGTCACCAAGGCAAATAATAGATTTTTCCGTCACACTTTTGTTACAGTTTCACATAGCACCTTCAATACTTTACAGATCTCTTTCATATTTGGCATGTAGGTTCCTTGCATGGACCTCTACTTTTTGATGAGGTCACTGGGGTCAAGGTCAAGATCACTGAGGCTAATAATAGATTTTCTGTCATGCTTTTGTTACTTTACCGATCTCTTTCATATTTGGCATGTAGGTACCTTCCATGGACCTCTACCTTTTGATGAGGTTTGAGGTCACTGGGCTCAAGGTCACCAAGGCTAATAATAGATTTTCCGTCACACTTTTCTTACAGTTTCTCATAGCACCTTCAATACTTTACCGATCTCTTTCATATTTGGCATGTAGGTACCTTGCATGGGCCTCTACCTTTTGATGAAGTTTGAGGTCACTGGGGTCAAGGTCAAGGTCACGGAGGCTAATAAAATATTTTTTAGGTGGTTATTAACACATAGATTGACAAAGCGCATCATCGGGGAGCATCCATCAGTTTCACTGATATTCTTGTTTTTGTTTTTTGTGTAAATTGTGAAAAAATCTTCTACCAGCTAAGATTAAATGTATGAAATACATTTCCTTACTGCATATATTTTACAGGTTTGCAAAAATAATATATCTTGAAGCCAAATGGGTTATTTTATTGCAAAATTTGAGACTAGTCATTTCAATATGACATAATAGCTAAATATCCAGTTTATGTTATTTGCATGTTAATGACATGTTTGTGTCAGCTTGTCGTTGAAGCCATCCATTTAATTTTATATCATATTCCTTTTTATACGCCTACTTGGGTTTAACTGGTGTCACCCAGTTTCAAGTACGAAAGTGTATAAGCAGGACTGAAGACAGATCGCTGGAGCTGGCTGGCCTAAAATGGTAGAACATACTTACCAGAGACTTTAAAATAGTAATGACAAGAGTTTCTTAAAACTCTTATTAAAGAATTTTTAATTGACATAAGTCTTTGTGATACATGGATTTTCAATAACTGACTGTGGCTGTTATATACTGTACATACTATGAATCTATGCAAAGCACAATTTAATAAACACAGATTTTGCACTATGTTAATTGGTAGCTGTATTTGAAAATTAAATAAATATAGAGTTACAAAGCAAAATAACTTCAAAATACAGTCAAAACTGTAAAAGTTTAAATATTTCTCAAGACTGTAACCTGTTTTCTGTTAAGTTGATTTTAATATATTTATAATGTTTAGCATATAGAATTTGTAAGTGAATTGTTGTTGTATGGTATAGATAAAGCTCATTACACAACTCATTTTTTTTTCATCATTTTTTTTTTTTTCTCATCATTTAGTTACCAGTGTTTTGTCCGTAGAGGTGAAATAATACTTTACTTTCCAAATAAATCAATTTGATTTATTGATTTTGTATATAGGCACTTCCACCGTTTTTTCTGCCTATTTTGGGAAAAGGAGTCTGACCAAATTGAGAATTTTTATCGACAAAATTGTCCATTTTAAGAATTTTTGCTTTGATGAAACGGCTCATTTAAGGAAATCATTGTGAATTTATCATGCTTAAATAAGAAGTGGTTTAACAAATAAATTTGTTTTATGCCCTCGGTAGGGTGGCATATTGCAGTTGAACTGTCCGTCAGTATGTCAGTTTGTCAGTCTGTCCGTCCGTCCGAAAACTTTAATGGTCATAACTTTTTCAATATTTAATATAGCAACTTGATATTTGGCATGCATGTGCATCTCATGGAGCTGCACATTTTGAGTGTTGAAAGGTGAAGGTGAAGGTCATCCTTCGAGGTCAAATGTTTAATATATGGTGTCTGTCCGTCCGTCCAAAAACTTCAACATTGGCCATAACTTTTTCACTATTGAAGATAGCAACTTGATATTTGGCATGCAGGTGTATCTCCTGGAGCTGAACATTTTGAGTGGTGAAAGGTGAAGGTCAAGGTCATACTTCAACGTCAAATGTCAAATATTCCGTCCGTCCGAAAACTTTAACATTGGCCATAACTTTTTATGCCCCCGGTAGGGTGGCATATAGCAGCTGAACTGTCCGTCAGTCAGTATGTCAGTCAGTCTGTCTGTCCGTCTGAAAAAAACTTTAAAATTAGCCATAACTTTTTATACGCCCGTATAAAATACGGGACGTATTATGTGAAACCCCTTGGCGGCGGGCGGCGGGCGGGCGGCGGGCGGCGGGCGGGCGGCGGGCGGCGGGCGGAAGGCATCACTTTGTCCGGACTCTAATTCAAATTGTATTCATCCGATCTTCACCAAACTTGGTCAGCAGTTGCATCTAGTTGATATCTAGGCCAAGTTCGAATATGGGTCATGCCGGGTCAAAAACTAGGTCATAGGGTCAATAAGTGCATTTTCAAAGGGGCCACTTTGTCCGGACTCTATTTCAAATTGTATTCATCCGATCTTCACCAAACTTGGTCAGCAGTTGCATCTAGTTGATATCTAGGCCAAGTTCAAATATGGGTCATGCCGGGTCAAAAACTAGGTCATAGGGTCAATAAGTGCATTTTCAAAGGGGCCACTTTGTCCGGACTCTATTTCAAATTGTATTCATCCGATCTTCACCAAACTTGGTCAGCAGTTGCATCTAGTTGATATCTAGGCCAAGTTCGAATATGGGTCATGCCGGGTCAAAAACTAGGTCATAGGGTCAATAAGTGCATTTTCAAAGGGGCCACTTTGTCCGGACTCTATTTCAAATTGTATTCATCCGATCTTCACCAAACTTGGTCAGCAGTTGCATCTAGTTGATATCTAGGCCAAGTTCGAATATGGGTCATGCCGGGTCAAAAACTAGGTCATAGGGTCAATAAGTGCATTTTCAAAGGGGCCACTTTGTCCGGACTCTATTTCAAATTGTATTCATCCGATCTTCTCCAAACTTGGTCAGCAGTTGCATCTAGTTGATATATAGGCCAAGTTCGAATATGGGTCATGCCGGGTCAAAAACTAGGTCATAGGGTCAATTAGTGCATTTTCAACGGCGCCACTTTGTCCGGACTCTAATTCAAATTGTATTCATCCGATCTTCACCAAATTTGGTCAGAAGTTGTGTCTAGATGATATGTAGGTCAAGTTCAAATATGGGTCATGCCGGGTCAAAAACTAGGTCACGAGGTTACTTAGTGCATTTCAAGCATTTAGCATGGTGTCCGCTCTCTAATTGAAGTAGTTTTCATCTGATCTTCACCTAATTTGGTCAGAAGTTGTGTCTAGATGATATGTAGGTCAAGTTCGAACATGGGTCATGCCGGGTCAAAAACGAGGTCACATAGTGCATTTCAAGCATTAAGCATGTTGTCCGCTCTTTAATTGAAGTAGTTTTCATCTGATCTTCACCAAATTTAGTCAGATGTTACATCTAAGTGATATCTAGGTCAAGTTCAAATATGGGTCATGCCGGGTCAATAACTAGGTCTTGAGGACACTTTCAAGCATTGAGCATGGTGTCCAAAACCTTCAAACGGGCGTATCTTGTGACAGTTTGGCACTCTTGTTTACTATTGAAGATAGCAACTTGATATTTGGCATGCATGTGTATCTCATGAAGCTGCACATTTTGAGTGGTGGAAGTTCAAGGTCAAGGTCATTCTTCAAGGTCAAAGGTAATTTTTATTTTTTTTTCAAAGCGGCGTTCTCATGAAGCTGCACATTTTGAGTGGTGGAAGGTCAAGGTCATCCTTCAAGGTCAAAGGTCATAATTTTTAAAATTTTTTCAAAGCGGTGCAATAGGGGGCATTGTGTTTCTGACAAACACATCTCTTGTTATATATTGAAGATAGCAACTTCATATTTGGCATGCATGTGTATCTCCTGGAGCTGAACATTTTTAGTGGTGAAAGTTGAAGGTCAAGGTCATCCTTCAAGGTCAAATGTCAAATATATGGCGTCTGTCCGTCCGAAAACTTTTAACGTTGGCCATAACTTTTTTAATATTGAAGATAGCAACATTGATATTTGGCATGCGTGTGTATCTCATGAAGCTGCACATTTTGAGTGGTAGAAGTTCAAGGTCAAGGTCATCCTTCAAGGTCAAAGGTAAATTTTTTATTTTTTTTTCAAAGCGGCATTCTCATGAAGCTGCACATTTTGAGTAGAGGAATGTCAAGGTCATCCTTCAAGGTCAAAGGTCAAAAAAATAATAAAATTTCAAAGCGGCGTTCTCATGAAGCTGGACAGTTTTAGTGGTGGAAGTTCAAGGTCAAGGTCATCCTTTAAGGTCAAAGGTCAATTTTTTTTTTTTAATTTCAAAGCGGCGCATTGTGTTTCTGAGGAATACATCTCTTGTTATTATGTATTGAAGATAACAACTTCATATTTGGCATGCCTGTGTATCTCCTGGAGCTGAACATTTTGAGTGGTGAAAGTTGAAGGTCAAGATCATCCTTTATAGCGGGATCATATGGTGCTTGTATTCAGTGAAATTGTTCACTTTTTGATAAAAGCAACAAACTTGGCACATTTGTAGATTTAAGTATTTTATTCAATTTTAGCTATGGACCCATCTCCAATTTTCAAGATGGCCGCCATTTTCAAGATGGCCGCCAAAATTTAGGAAATTACATGTTACTGCCATATTTGATTAAAATATTCTGTTTTTGGCATTAAAATTAGCTGTTTTATGTTATAAATTAATTAAAATATGTTTCTACATGAAATAAAATGAATTAAATATAGCATAAAAGTCAAAATTGCTTCCAAAATGGCCGCCTAAAGTACCAAAAATAGGATTTTCCTACTCCAATCTATAATTTCAATATTCATTGAACGTATGTTATATAAGCAAGTGTTGTTCTTTTTTGTATTTACAGATACTTTCATTTGTATAATATTCTCAACATATTGTGTCCTTAAATAAAGAAATAACTGCATTCAACGAGTTCACACTTCCAGACCTTAAAGCTGCCCGCGGTCACATCCTCCACCACATATGGTGCTTGTATTCAGTTTAACTGTTCACTTTTTGATAAAAGCAACACACTTTGCTCATTCAGGTGGTTTAAAGTATTTACGACAAAATAGGCTATGGACCCAATTCATATTTTTCAAAACTGGCCGCCATTTTCAAAATGGCCGCCATTTTAAAAATGGCCGCCAACTTATCAAAATAAGGAGAAAGTATCGAGGTGCTGATTTTTTGTTGCGATATTTTACAAATCAAATTAAATATTACAATATTGTATTACTAATTATGCTGATATAAAAAATCTTTGCAAGAAAAACATTTATTATAAGTATTTTGTTAATTTTGTAATTTTTGTAAGGTAAAAATATTCATTTACTTTAATAATAAATAAATCCATAAAGCAGGTTATCATGGTCCGAGACCCCACTGGTGTTTATTGCAAGTTTTGAGGCCAAGAATTTGTGTGTATATTTGAAAAGAGAATTTTATATCCTTCCAGAAAACCCATTTCATAAGTGTCACAGCCTTGCGGATCTATGTTTTTTTAGTAAAATCACTCAAAATCGAAAGTTTTCCCTCTGATTTCTGTAATAATTGAATAAAAAGACATTTTCGGTCAAGGGGTTTTACCCAGGGTTTCAGTTTTGGGGTATTAAATAGGTATCAGAAACCTTTCTAATATAATTCATTCATTCAATCCTCTCTGCGCTGTCTGGTGCTTGAGGCGACGGCAAGGGAGCGCCACTTTGGTCTGTCAGCTGCTGTTGCGGGTGCTGTCTGCAGAGTTACGCCTCTGTTCTTGAGCTCTCGCGCAACGGCTCGGCGCCACGTCTCTTTGGGTCGTCCACGGTTTCTTTTCCCCTGTGGCGTCCATCTCAGTGCCACCCTGGGTAGCGATTGGGTGGCATTCTGCAGACGTGGCCTAGCCATTTCCATCCCCTCAAAGCGATGGTCTCAGCGATGCTGTTTGCGCCAGCTCTTCTACGCAGTTCCATGTTCGTGATCATGTTTGGCCACAAGACTGTCATGATCCGTCGTAGGAATTTGTCCTGGAAGACTACCAGTTTGTGCTTGATGGTAGCAAGGGTCTTCCAGCACACTCAGACCCATATAGACGGACGCTCAGCACGTTGCTCTTGAAGATGTGGAGCTTGGTGTGCATGCTAAGACTTGTGGTCCTCCAGATGGGCTTCAGCATTGCGAAGGCTTGGTTGGCTTTGCTGATTCTTGTGTTGATCTCCCTTGCACAGTCTCCATCTGTGGTGACCTTGCTGCCCAGGTAAATGAACTCGTCCACATCTTGCAGAGGCTGGCCATTGATGGTAATTGGGTCGCCCACTCTGGTGTTCTTCCTCATGACCTGAGTCTTTCCAATGTTGACCCTGAGACCTATGGTGCTTGCTGACAGTGCCAACTGTTGTGTCTTATGCTGTATGTCCTGGTTCCTGCTAGCACGTAGACCGATATCGCCGGCGTAGTCCAGGTCATCTAGCAGCGATGTCAGCGTCCACTGTATTCCTTGCCTCCTTCCCTCTGTGGTGCGGCGCATGATCCAGTCAATTGCCATTGAAAAGAGAAGAGGCGAGAGGATACATCCTTGCTTCACTCCAGTTTCCAACTTGATTGGTTCAGTGAGCTGGTTGTTGTGGACGACTCTGCACTCAAAGTTTTCGTACAGGGACCTGATGACGTTGACAAGTTTCTGAGGGATGCCATAATGTCGCAGAATCTTCCAGAGGGAGTCTGGGTGTAGGCTGTCGAAGGCCTTCTCAAAGTCCACAAAAACCACGTAGAGGGATCCATTCCATTCATGGGACTGTTCAAGGATCTGCCTCCCCGTCTGTAGATCTGCCGTGGAATCATATGGAATTCTATGGAAATCGTAAGATGGAATTCCGTGGAGTATTGGCACTAACTTTCCATCCGATTCCATGCAATCAATGGAAAAGTGAAAAAAAAAACAGAAGGGGGACTTGATATGGGATGGAATTCCATAGAATTCCGTGGCATTCCATATAATGCCGTGGAATTCCATAGAATGCCATGAAATTCCATAGAATGCCGTGGAATTCCATAGAATGCCGTGGAATTCCATGGAACGCCGTGGAATTCCATGGAACGCCGTGGAATTCCATGGAACGCCGTGGAATTCCATGGAATGCCGTGGAATTCCATAGAATGCTGTGGAATTCCATAGAATGCCGTGGAATTCCATGAAAAGCTATGGAATTTAATAAAAAGCTGGAATAAAATAGAAATAAAAACAGATTATAGATCAAAGGCATTTTATTGATTTTGAAAAACAAATGTGAATGTAACTAAAGGTTTCATCATAGAAGTTAAGCAAGAACAAGATCTGGCATCAATCATTAACCACACACATGCAGTCACAGTACATATTCAAAAATGAGTGGTTTTACATTTTCATAAAGTACCAACTCTCTTAACCACAGGCATGCATGCACACATTCAAAAACACATCCATAAACATGCATGCATATACAGGTGAGAACAGAAAAACTTATAAAAGGCACAATATAAAACATAGAAGTAGAATTTTACATTTCTCTTATGAGAAGTATACTTCCTTTCTCACATATGTTCATAAACACACACAATTACATGCACACACACATCACACACAATTGTTCTATAGTTTTTTCTCAGAAATTTTAACGTTCAACAACTGTTCCTTATTAATTCTAGAACACTTTCAGTACGATAACAGAAGTTCAGTTCTAGTTGATGTGTTCCAGTACAATTCTAGAAAAGTTCCGAAGGTTAACTTAAAATATTTAAGTCTGAAACCAACTTTCTAGAAAACAAATTCCCATGCAGACAGCCAGTATTCAAGTACTGAGCATAGTTAATAATAATACATAACAAATTAACAACTGTTGTAAATTTGTTATTTATAATACTATGCTCAGTACTGTTGAACACGGACTTAATTCAATTATCCAAGTTTCAAATTCCTAAATTAAAAAAAACAACAAATAAATTAAGACAAAAAACAAACACAAAATACAATTCACAAAATAAATAACTGGTCTTTTTTTTACAAGAAGTAACCAAAATAAAACATGTCACCAGCCACAGACTGCCAGGCTTAACACAGAGGCTAAAAATGTTTGTCCAAGTCTTCCACTGCCATTTTCCTTTTCTTCTGAGAATATTGAACACCAGTCACTGCCTCCGGGTCCTTTTTGGTATGAGGTACATTGTATACTGCTCACATGTGCTCTACAGAATAAAAAATCATAAACATGTCTAAAGCAAAGAGTTATTTACATTCAAACTATAACAAGAGATTGCAAAGCAATATGGTCCCCTACCTGTTAAACTTCACTATTTTAAGTTTGTTAAATATATTTGTTGCCATAGCAACCAGAATTCTTGCATTATAAACAACATGAAATGATGTGCAAAATGTCCTTATTGTCATCTGTTCATGTTTCAAGTTTCATGAAAAAATACTTAGAACATTTAAAGTTATCCCAGGATCCAGAAAAGTGTAAATGACTTGGACTAATATATTGAATTCCAAAAAGACACAATACTTTCAGGTGGTTAACATTAAATAACTTATCTAGCCCAGGGCATGACAATATTTACCATGAATTTGTAGCCCTGTAAGTCCTCTAGGTAAATGCGCTTAAAGAGCCGCTTTGCTGTTGGATTATTTCCCTGCCAAACTCTGCAGTATCTTCCATCAACTGGTCAATGGTAATAAAAGCACATAATGAAAATGTATAGGGAACGTAATTCATGAATTGTTTTAAATATTAAGTTGTTAAATGGTCTTTAGAAAGAGAACTAAAAACGAAGTGAATACATCGCAAAGCACTAAGCATAACTTAATTTGTTGGTATGATTAGTACAAATTTATTATTGCTATAATTAGAATGATGTGTAATTCTATTGGTATGAAAATGCACACTCAGATACCTAAAAACCGATTCCATTGGTTTAATTTTTTATTTACAAGCAAATACGTTGAATTGATATCCCCCGCCAACATGCTTCTGGACACATAAGTATTATATTTGACACTCAAACAAGCATTTTTTAAAGATACAAAGGGCCATAACGCCTTTTTTAACAGATGGTGTACAATTCCATTTGGCGTGCATCATCCTCTTATCCATATATATACTCGAACCAGGTTTCAATGAAATCCGCCAAAGCACTTCCATGATATGGCCTTGGACACACAAAAAGCATTTTTTCAAGATACAAAGGGCCATAACTCTGTTATTAACTTATGGTGTACAATGCCATTTGGCATGCATCATCCTCTTATCCATATACATACTCATACCAAGTTTCAGTGAAATCTGCCAAAGCACTTCCAAGATATGACTACGGACGGATGGAAAGACGGACAGACGGAAGGATGGAAGGACGAACAGACAACGCCAAAATAATATCCCTCCGCCTATGGCGGGGGATAATAATAAACATTAACACCATTAATGAGCATTGAGTGCTCAACATGCACAGTAAAAAACTTCCTTAGCCTGCAGTTCCATAACCTTGCATGAGAAAATTCCGATACTACATTCAATGTTATTAATTTCTCCACATAGGTCTTATTACTTCCTTTTTCAACCTGCAAACTCCACTAAGTGAAAATTTGGGTGACAGCTGCTTTTAAACTAATATTTGCCATACTAAAACCTCAAATATCACATAAAAAGGTCTACAATAATGTCATAAGAAGATTAAATTTAAAGGAATATTTAGAAATAATAAAAATCACAAACCTTCAGTTGTTGTTCTATTCCTAGACAGACTGCTCAAACACTGTATGCATCACTCTTTAGCAATATTTCATGTCACTTTCCAAATGATATAAATACATAAGTATTTTAAGAAAGTGTTTTTAATGGAAAAACTAATGAACTCTTCTGTTTGTTAAATGTCTTTAACTTTATTTTAACAAGTTAAACCAGTACATTGTCCACCATGTTTCATGTTTCAATCTAACAGGTAAACTTTCTGTATTTGAATTCAGCCAATTAGAAAAGGCTGTTATATCTTATAGCCAATAGATTTGCAGCAAACATACCCAACATCTGATGTACAACACATGCTTGGCTTATCAGATAGATTGTTATTTGACAACCTGGACTGGCTGAGTTTGATATTGAGAAAAAACAGTGTGTATACCACTTGGACAGGGTTAAGGAATTTAAACTTGTAGAAATTGCTTTGAAAGTAACAACTACTCCTACTTCTGCAGAACTACTACTTTAATTACTACAGCATCAACAACACCACCACCAACAACAACAGCAACAATAACAGCAGCAACAGCAGCAACAACAACAGCAGCAACAACAACAGCAGCAGCAACAACTGCTACTACAGCAACAACTGCTACTACTGCTACTTCTATTGCTACTACTATTGCTACAGAAACTGTTAATGCTACTACTTCTACTACTACTACTACCACCACAACCTCTACTGATATAAAAAACACTACTGCTACTACATCAATTACTACAACAACAACACCTACTACAACAACAACAACTACTACTACTAATACAGCTACTACATCTACAACTACTACTACTACTGCTGCTGCTGCTGTTGCTACTATGAAGTCTATTTGGCTATTTGTAAGTGTAAGGTGTTCTATATGTGTTCTTATTCCCCATAAGAAATTTTGTAGAACTTACTGGTTCTTAAAGCGTTCTAGATGTGTTCTAGAACTACATTTTAAAACATTTTTAGAAATGTTTGACCATATTTTGTCCTTGAAATGTTCTAAAATGGTTCTTGAAATTATTGGAACAGTTTCAGTCCTAAGCCATTTTCCACGAATATTCTGGATTTATTCTAAAAAAACTGTTTTGGAACAATTCCAGAACATACGTTTTAGAACACAAATATGGAACAGTTCCAGAACTGTTCCAATTTCTAGAACAAATTTATAATTATCTTTATTGCATTTTCTTTTAAATACAAAATACATGATGCAAATACATTCATACATGTATTAAACTACAAATACATTTCAGACAACCAGCGAAAATTTTCTAAGTTATTTTCCATTGATTTCCATCCAAGAAAATGTATAAATTATTTTCCATAACGATTTCCGTTGAAAAAAATGGCTAAGTCCAACTTTCCATGGTGTTTTCCATACATTCCGTGGAAATGCATGGAATTTTAGTCAAGATTCCGTGGAATTCCATAACAGCTTCAGATGGAAAATTGGCAAGTGGATGGAATTCCATCAAATTCCATGGATTTCCATCGATTTCCGTAGAATTCCATAATATTTTCTATGGAATTCCATAGAAAAGTGCTGATGACTATGGCAGATCTACAGACGGGTCAGGACAAAGATGTGGTCGATGCAGGACTTGCCTTTCCTGAAGCCTGCCTGTTCCTGGCGAAAGATACCGTCCACTGCTGTTGAGATGCGTTGGAGGATGATGCAGCTGAAGATCTTATTGGTGAGAGATTGTAAAGTGATGCCTCGTCAGTTGTTACAGGTCTCCTTTCTTGGGCAGTTTGACGTTGGTGCCGGTCTACCATTCGCTTGGCGCTTCTTCACTGTTCGAAATCTTTTGAAGAATCTGGCAAAGAAGCTGCGGTGTCACTGTGTCTTCTGCTTTCAGCATCTCAGGGCACACTCCATCGTCGCCGGGTACCTTCCCATTCTTCAGCTTATGGATGTGGCCCTTTTTAATGATGGATCATTTTAAATGTTAGCAGATAGATATGGACATTTGCAATTGTTGTATTAAAACCGCACAAATAAGTCAGGTGAAATGACTCAAAAAGCAAGAAAATGTAAAAACAAGTTAGTGGATTAAAACCTACATGTACACTGTACTTATTGGAATGTTTTATTTTGAGCTATGTTATATGCATATGTACAAAGACGAACAGTTTTTATTATTATTGTAATCACATGTGTTATAAATCTAACTATATCAAATAATTCCAGAAATCAGCAGTTTTGTGTTTGATTTCGTATATTGTTCCTGAAATCTCACTAAAAGTCGTCGTTCAAAAATGTTCATGTTTCAATTAAATTAGGAGACCCTTTTGTGTGTTTTTAATACAATAGTTAGACTACTATTTTGAAAATTATCTCAGTTGAGTAAAAATTCGAGGAACGAAATTCTGAAAAATGGACGACTAAAACAGCTTAAATAGTTAATATTTAGTGGTTTTAAACCTACATAAACCGTAACAAATAGTGGTTTTGACCTATAATAACACTGCGGTCATTTCATTGTTTGTTTAGAGTGATCTTATTTGCATTGTTTGTTAAGAGTGATCTTATATGCAATTGTATATATGCGAACAATATTTGATTATTATAATGATCACATGTCTTATAAATCTAATTAAATCAAATTATTCCAGAAATCGGCAGTATTGTGTGTGATTCATATCCACCCAAAATCACTAATAGATGTTGATTAAAAAGTCGTTGTTGGAATGAAACAAGGAGGCTATATGTGTGTTTTTAAAAAAACTGATTAGACAAATATGTTGGAAATTGTTAACTTGGTAAAACAATTCGCAGAATTAAATTTGAAAAATGGGCAAATTTACAAAAATAAAATGCGAAATTTGGTGGTTTTTAACATAAAAAAATACATAATTATTTTTTTTAACTGAATCATCAGAAAGGTTTCTGATACCTATTGAATACCCCAAAACTGAAACCCTGGGCAAATTCCCATGACTGAAAATGTCTATTTATTTAATTATTCCAGAAATCAGAAGGAAAACTTTTGATTTTGAGTGATTTTACCCAAATTCTTGGCCTCAAAACTTGCAATAAACACCAGTGGGCTCCCGGACCATGAGAATCTGCTTTATGGATTTATTTATTAATAAATTAAATGCATATTTGCCAAAAAAGCATAATTTCCCCCCCAAAAAATTACATTTTGACCTTACAAAAAGTACAAAATTAACAAAATACTTATAAAAAATGTTTTTCTTGCAAAGATTTTTGATTATCAGCATAATTAGTAATAAAGTATTTTAATATTAAATTTGATTTGTAAAAGATCGCTACAAAAAATCAGCAAATCAATATTTTCTCCTTGTTTTGATGGTAAGCCTGTTTTGATAGGTTGGCGGCCATTTTGAAAATGGCGGCCATTTTGAAAAATATGAATTGGGTCCATAGCCTATTTTGTCTTAAATACTTTAAACTACCAATTAGCAAAGTGTGTTGCTTTTATCAAAAAGTGAACTATTCCACTAAATATAAGAACCATATGTGGAGAGGATGTGACTGCGGTTAGATTTTAAGGCAGTTTTAAGGTCTTAAAGTGTGAACACCTTGAATACAGTTATTTCTTTATTTAAGGACACAATATGTTGAGAATATTATACAAATGAAGGTATCTGTAAATACAAAAAAGGAAAACACTTGCTTACATAACATACGTTCAGTTAGTATTGAAATTATAGATTTGAGTAGAAAAATCCTAATTTTGGTACTTTTGGTGGCCATTTTGAAAGCCATTTTGACTTATATGCAATATTTAATTCATTGTTTGCATGTAGAAACATATATTAATTAATTAATAACATAAAACAGCTAATTTCAATGCCAAAAACAGAATATTTTAATCAAATATGGCAGTAAAATGTACTTTCCTAAATTTTGGCGGCCATCTTGGTGGCCATCTTGAAAATTGGAGATGGGTCCATAGCTAAAATTGAATTAAATACTTAAATCTTCCATTGTGCCAAGTTTGTTGCTTTTATCAAAAAGTGAACAATCATTTCACCATATGACCCCACTATTAAGGTAAAATGTCTAATATATGGCGTCTGTCCGTCCGAAAACTTTAACATTGGCCATAACTTTTTCACTATTGAAGATAGCAATTTGATATTTGGCATGCATGTGCATCTCACGGAGCTGCACATTTTGAGTGGTGAAAGGTGAAGGTCAAGGTCATCCTTCAAGGTCAAATATCAAATATTCCGTCCGTCCGAAAACTTTCACATTGGCCATAACTTTTTAAATATTGAACATAGCAACTTGATATTTGGCATGCATGTGTATGTCATGGAGCTGCACATTTTGAATGGTGAAAGGTCAAGGCCAAGGTCATCATTCAAGGTCAAAGGTCAAAGGTCAAATTTTGCAATATTGAAGATAGCAACTCGATATTTGGCATGCATGAATAACTGATGGAGCTGCACATTTTGAGTGGTGAAAGGTCAAGGTCATCCTTCAAGGTCAAGGGCAAAGGTCAAATTTTGCAATATTGAAGATAGCAACTCCATATTTGGCATGCATGCGTATCTCATGGAGCTGCACATTTTGAGTGGTGAAAGATCAAGATCATCCTTCAAGGTCAAAGGTCATATATATAGCATATATAAGGGGCACAGTAGGGGGCATTGTGTTTCTCGAACACAGCTCTTGTTATTCGTTATTTTGTCTTCTTTATATAAACACATGCATTATTGGGCATTGTCAACGTTTATTCAAGTATGGCAATTTTGTTTTTCAGTTACAGTTACAATCTGAGATAAGAACAGTCGAAACTTATAGCAGATATTTTTTACCAAAACAAACACTGGTTAGTCACAAAAGTTACAGCATAATTTTTCTCTGATTTCTGTTTTTGAAAGCATCACACAGCTCCTCCAATGTTTTGTCATTCAGGTCTAGACCTTCAATACAGGTAAGCATCAGATGAGTAAGTTTGGTTTGTGTGAATGTGCTGCGTAATGGGGAGCACAGCAGGTTCATGGTGCTGAATCCTCGCTCAACCACAGCAGTGCTTGTTGATATGATACACATCAGCTGGACGAGTTGGAACATTAATAATCTAATAATCATAATTCATAAGATACTTATAAAAAAAAAAAAAATTTTTTTTTAAATTGGGATTTTTAAAAATAATTTCGGTTTGAGATTGGGTCTGTTTGCTTTGAGAATGCCTCCGTTTTCCGGAGGCGCAGACAGTGCTGAAAACCCCCTGACTTCTCATGACTTAATTTGTGAATATGCCTTTGAATATCTGGTAGGAAAGACATTTTTTTCTTGAAGGTTAGACACTTTATGAGATCTTGACAGATGGCGGTAAACATTTAACTGGAGAGTAGCCGGGAAAAAGATTGCTGTAAAACAGTGAACTTTGATTCACGTCAAGTTCTGTCTTTAATATATCACATAACCTATCTTTTTTTATTAATTTGGATCGGAATGATTGTTACGAAATGGTATGGTTATGATGGTCTCTACATGCAAAATGTTGCATTTATTTTGTGTTAAAGTTATTGCTTTTACTTTTAATTTGTTATGAAAATATTCAAGTTTATTTGACTTAAAGAGATAAACATGCTTTTACTTTTAATTTGTTATGAAAATATTCAAGTTTATTTGACTTAAAGAGATAAACATGCATGTTTATGTTAGTGATGTGTTTTTGCTGATTTAAGTATTTTCTTGCACTCTGGTATAAGTAGATAGCCATTGTTTCAAGTAGGAATATAGTTGTACATTGAAAGTGTGTTGTAATTTCAAATAAAAATACTGTGAAACCATTATTAATCGTCAGGCATTAATTTTCATAAATTTTGTCAGTCGACCGATCGGCGAATTTAAGATCCTAACGAACAATCATGCTCTATGTTTGAACAAAAACAAACACCAAGTTGAACAATATTTTAAAACTTTACCATAGACATGAGGCATTTAATTCCAACATAATCCATGCACACATTCACTGCTGTTTCGTAATCAAGATTAATCCGGTTTTGACACAAAGGGATGTAGATTACACAAGGTACTTAACTGACACGTTACACTTCTTTAAACGTGTGTGCAGTAAAGCTGTATCGAATGCGTTGACTTCGTTTATCTAGAATGGTAATGAATTAGCGCTAATTGTTTATAACTTTATTACCCATTAGGTGCATTGTGTTTTTCAGGGGTGTTGCATATTAGCCATCACGCAGCGAATGCCGATGAAAGACAATTAACCAAATGAAAATATGACGATGTGTGATCAACATGCGTATTTATCACAAATTAATAAAGAATATTTTAATTGCTGTTTGTTGTTTGATTGTTTGCGTTTAACCACACTTATTACTATTTTATATGTATCAATTTATTTATTTTTAAATTATTGACATTATTGATTTATATACCAGTAGTTTACTTTTTAAGAACAAACACACACATAGAGTTTTTAATTCTAATGTTGATATCAGAATAAAAAAGCATTTCATTTGAAAAAAAAACACTTAACAATCTGGATAATATTCTAATAATAGAATAAGACTTATTGGCAATTAGCTTCGTTGTTACAAACACTTGTTAACGGTTATTCGATCCCACTTGTCCGCTAATCATAACAATGAACGTGTGAATGGCATACATTAAGAGGGTTCATTACTGTCCCTTGATAACAAAAGACTAGTTAATTGGCATGTGACAAACAGGCCCCACCTCCTGCAGTGATTCTCAAGTGTGTTCCCCCATTCGTTCCACGATTTTTCGCAACTGCGATTGATCGCGAATATGTATTATACACAAA
The DNA here is from genome assembly GCF_020536995.1 of Dreissena polymorpha. NCBI lineage: Eukaryota > Metazoa > Mollusca > Bivalvia > Myida > Dreissenidae > Dreissena > Dreissena polymorpha. The sequence goes on along the minus strand of NC_068361.1, from coordinate 94,589,896 downwards.
TCGGATATTGACTGACGCATTTTTTTTTAAAATTCAAAATCAGAAATCGGCGAATTTAAGTGCTGACGAAATCGTCATTTTTATAAAAATGACGAAATTTTGTGCTGTCGAAAATAAATGGTTTCACAGTACTATGAAAACGTAGTTCAGTTTTTTTATCACAGAGTTATTACAGACATGCTCAATTGCTCATCGTTCGTATTTGTGTTTGCATTCGGATATGTCAGTGCTTTATATGTATATAATGCAGATCCTCATTTACAAGAACAGATTTTGACGTGCTTAAATGTGTTAATAGCTAGATGAAAATGGTGTTGATTATGCGTTTTACATTTTGCCATTTTGCAAATCAAATGAATTGTCAATGTAAATAATTAATGTATTGTTGTTCAATCAGTTAAAGTATTTTACTGTTTTCATTCATATGTTCAAATGATTTTCAGTTTTTCCATCTTTTAGATGCAAAGCTTGTATAATTTCGCATATGAAACTTAAATAAAGTACAGCTGTATATCAAATGACTGCTGTGCTATTGTGGTAAAGAGAAAACCATACTTTATATTGAAATATGCCATGTTTTTCATTTAATAGTATTAATATTAAGCAACTACTTGAAAATGTGTTTAATTGTTTTGTAAAATTATCTAAAGATAAATTTTATATAATCGAAATAAAAATTAAAACTGGTTATTGGAAATAAGTCAATTACAAGTCAAGGGAGAGTGATGTAATATTGTTAAAATTGTCAACAACTGCCATTGTCTCTAGTGGTACTCAAGATAAAAAGATATTGTATATCATTAAAAAACCCAAATACAAAGATGTTTCCCTTGTTTAAGTAGATTTTACATAAACTTAACAAGTAATTTACTTAAGTATTTCAAATTAGTTCTCACTATATATACATATCCGCACCCATATTGTCCCTTATGGGATTTTGTGAAATAAAGATTGTAGAAATATATTTTCATATAATCGATTATAAGTTTAGGTGAAATTAAGGATACTCATCGCACCTCAAAATGTTGACAATATATAGAATGATTGTGAATCTGGGTCACGTGCTTCCAAAAACTAGGTCACCAGGTCAAATATAAGAAAAATCTAAGAAAAACTCATTTAAGAATCCATAGTGATGAATCTTTGTCAGAATTTTCGTCTTGAGGATATATAGTCAAAGTTAAAATCTAAGTCATGTTCGTCCAAATACTAGTTCACAATGTGATATCTTTAATAAATAGTGTTACCACTCTAGAGTATTCATTTAAGGTTTAATCTGGGTCACGTTTATCCAAAATCTTAATCACCTGATCAAATTTTAGAAAAAACTAAAACTTAAAAACTTTAAAATGGTACTACTTAGGTACCACATGTATGACTAGATCTGGATGAAACTTTAACTTTATTTTTGACAAAACCCAAGCCATATCACATTTTTGCCCAAAAAACTAGGTCACCAGGTCAAGTTTGACAATGTGTTAACCTCTAACTCAGGTCAGCGCTTGAGAGTCATCATATCCTTCTATTGTAGTCTATCCCACCATTATACCGCTGTCACACTTTGGTTGACCTTGTTTACCCTTTAAACTTGTTAAGAACTATTCCTTACAGAGCTTTAATATTTCACCTGGCGATTGATCTTCACGAAGGTTTAAGCTCTTTTGATGGGTCATTGTAAAACATGTGTACAATAATGTGATGAAAATTGTTTGACTCTTCGCGTTGCAATGCAAAACGATTGAATAATTTTGAGAGTTCTGTTGTTGTCGTTATATTTTGTGACACTAATAGGATTGCTTATATAAAGTTTAAAATACATCACACACTGTATGAGCACGGAGTGGTCTAAGCGTTAAACTTTTACTTCAGGGGTCAGTGGTTCGAGCTCAGTTGAGGGCTGCTTTTTTTTCTTTCTTTAATTATGTCCCCCACCACTATAGTGGGGGACAAATTGTTTTTGCCCTGTCTGTTGATTTGTTTGTTTGGGTGTTTGCGTCAAACTTGAACATTTGCCATAACTTTTGCAATATTGAAGATAGCAGCTTCATATTTGGCATGCATGTGTATCTCATGGAGCTGCAAATTTTGACTGGTGAAAGGTCAAGGTCATCCTTCAAGGTCAAAGGTCAGATATATGGGTCAAAATCGATTATTTAATGTACACTTTTGCAACATTTAAGATAGCAACTTGATATTTGGCATGCATGTGTATGTCATAGAGCTGCACATTTTGAGTGGTGAAAGGTGAAGGTGAAGTCATCCTTCAAGGTCAAAGGTAAAATATATGGGGTTTCACAAACACATCCCTTATTTTTTACTGAAGCCGTTTAGATCCAATGTTTACATTTTTTAATATAAAGTATTTAATTACAAACTTCAATACATGCCAAAATTTGTGAAAAGGTCTTTTTAACACACATGCATTAAGTCCAGTTTCCCAGGGAGAGGCTAATATCTTTAAACACTTAAAATCTACGAATATTTTGTTTTTAGTTTTGTGTGTGACAATATATTCAATGTGAATTTCTGGCAACGATATCCAAACATTTACGAGCGAACGAAAGATTGGCTTCGGGCAGTGTTTGAAGCATAACCAAGTTCGCATGAATACTTCGTTCTTCTGATGCTGCCCGATGCCAATCTCTCGTTCATTCGTAATGTTTGGATATCATGGCGGGAAATTCACATGGAATATATTGTGGCACGTAAAATAAACAGGAGCATTTTGTATCTCGTTTAATCTATGTTACCATACCACATCTAGCGTTTTTAGGATATTGCTATCAGGCACACTGTTTTTTTATGGGTTAACTTTTTTTTACGGAATATTTTATGACATATTCTTTGATTTTGAGTATTTATGTGACTTTAATCTATTCTTAATGGTTCCATTTTAGTCCTGACTTTTCATTCCAAGAACACATAACTAAGGGAGACGACTCCAAGCCCATGATGCTGCTAAAGCGCGGAGTAAACAGCTTCGATGACAGCATGGTAAGTGAACTGTTTTCTGTTTCAACTTGAACCCGTTCTGAGAAAACTGGGCGTAATGCATCCGCATAACAAGAAGTATCACCCCATTTAGCCCATGCTATCTGTTATTTAATCCTTTTTCCAATGTGTATTGATAACCTCTTTTTAGATCTAAATTATTTAGATTTATAAAAAAGTTATCTGGAGAATATAGCTTGAATGATGACATCATGACTTAAAAAAACTACATCATTTTGTTGTAAAAAATTGGAAATTTTATACTACATGGCTGTCGAAAATGCTTAATTAAGGGTATTTATAAGCATACATTTCCTTTGACTGCAATTGTTCTCTGTTTGTAGTGTATTGAATTACTTGATTTTGTCATTACTTCAGATTATTGTGCCCTACCGGTAAAACCGGAGGAGACCTATGGTTTGCGCAGACTGTCTGTCATTCAGTCTGTCACACTTTTCTGGATCCTGCGATAACTTCAAAAGTTCTTCATATTTTTTCATGAAACTTGAAACATGGACAGATGGCAATATGGACATTATGCATGTCATTTCATTTTGTTCCTATATCAATAATTCTGGTTGCTATGGCAACAATTATATAAAAAAACAAAAACAAATAAAATCTGAAAATGGTGGAGTTTCACCGGTAGGGGACTTGTATTGCTTGGCAATAGTCTTGTTATATTTATTTTTCCATCACATAGTGATGAACCCAGTAAAACATGCAGAATTTTGTAATGTGAATTTTATTTGAAATTTCATCCCCTACACATGGTATGTTAGTAGCTGTTAATGGAATATTTTCATTTGATCTATAAGTAAACCACAAGTGACCTGTTGGAACCTGTGTCACCTGTTAGACAGCCTTTTTTCACTTCATATACACTTATATTTGTAAATGCAGCATCAATATACTAAAACAATATCCCGGAAAGAGAAAAATAATGCATTTGAATATCAACCGTTCTTTCGACAACTGATCATGCATGTACAATATGAACCTAAATTTAGTTTTAGTGCAGATTCGTTAATACGACACAAAGACACAATTTTGTTTTACAGATCATTTTGGCTTAAGTTCTTAAAGTATAATGCAGTATGTATTACCATTTCATAAAAAAAATTAAGTACTTCTTAAATTCCATGAAGTGAATGGAAAACCTCAATTTAATTTATAATTCCTGGACAAGCAGAGAAGTTTGGTACAATTTATAATTTTGAGTTTTTTCTGTAAGACTGGTATTACTCATAAACTTTCATTTCCAATTGTAAAATATTGTAACCAATCCCTTAATAAAGTGAGTATGACATGCCATGGGTTTGATTAATCTTTATCCCGATCAGAATAAAATATTTAATATACCCTTTGTCTAAAAAAATAGTAACAGGTTTCAACTCAAATTCCTCATGCATAATATTAGTATGCTTGCTTTGTTTAAACTTATTATAATTTGTGTATTATAAACTGGTAGGAGAGAAACATGTCTGTTTTCCCTATTCTTCTGTTTGAATCACATTCTGAAGAAGTATTTGAACTTAGGTAAACTACTTTTTTTTTTAAAGGAAATAAACGCACATTCTGTTGCAGAATATTATTTTATTTTGTATACCGTTTGGCTATACTGTTTGACCCTAACAGATAAACATATTTACAGGAATTTAGCATTATTTATGTTAAACCATATTTTTCTTATTGCCTTTTGTGGTGGTGTGATTCATTTAAATATTATATTAAAAGCCCATGTGGTAACAGTGGTACATGGACAGTAAAATATAACACCCTGATGTTAATCAAGAGTAAAGGTAGACATCAACATTACTCTAAGAGGGATTGGCAGGAATGTTAAAAACTGAGAAACATGCTGATGATCATTCATTGTTTAACCCCTCAAACATGATCTATGTAAAGCGGGGGGGGGGGCTGCATTAAACAACAATCAGATCAATATGTTCGCCGCATTATACATATAAATCAGACCAATGAGGGTAATGTGTTTGCTGCATATTACAACTAAATCATGGCCATCCATACCTTGACAAAGAAATTAGTTTTTTAAAATGATGTATTCACTTTTTTTGTTTGTTTATTTGCTCTTATTGATATCCGAGTTTTTCAAATGGCAGCGTTATATCTTCCCTTTGATATATAATTATTGCTTAAGTGCTAAAAGTTAACACAATTGCAGGTCATTGACCTTATCTTTGTAAGTTAATACATGTCATTTACCCACAATCTATTTCATTACATTTCTATTTGATTTATGGTTTTTAACAACAAAAACATACATCTGGAGCAGTTAGGCAAAACATCTCTGTCATTCAAATATCAGAACAACCAAGAAGAAACATCCGATAATTGTATTAACACGCGCAGACATGTTATTGTTATGTTGTAGATTAATTTATAACCTTAATGCTGCCTTTCTGTTGCCTTAATCTGGGCTTTTCTTGTAAGCATGAATGATACAGGTGGTTAGCGTGTGGCTATGATCTTAATTAGTGAAAGCATAATTTTGAATGATAAGTAATTAAATTATAACAAAAATCAACTTTTCTGGAAAATAAAATACTATCAAATATAAATATAACAAGGTATTCAACTCAAAATGACCCGAAAACAGGGTGCATCACTTTGAACAGCCATAACTTTATCAATTGTGCAGCGACTTTCACGAACTTGGTCTTATTCAACGCAGAAATGAATTTCCTTTCTGGAAAAGTACATATCTTGCAAGATTTTTACAAATGCTGGGTCAAATTTTAAGAAATAATATGATACACAACTCGTGTGACCTACTCGTTGTCGATCAAACCCGATCAAAGACTGAAATCTTCACGGGGAAAAGGGCATTTTCCCTTCAAAGTTCAAGGACCTCGATACCATAATTCAATTAAATGTATGAAAAACATATACATTAATATGCAACAGGGAGCATTCTAGATACCCCCGTGCGCCTTTCAAAGTGCTGCGCTTTGAAATTATAGCCCCCCTCCTGCCCTTTTCAAATCCTAGTTGGTGCATTAGAACTCATTATATATACATACAACCTGAAATCTAAGTAGCTGGATCTTTTTTTTTTACAATTATTGCATTCAATTCTTATAAAGTAAATGAATCTCGTATTTACTAATGAACCAAATTGTCATGAATAGTGCTGTAATGATACATTCGAATACTCGAATTACTCGAATATGGCTGTGGACGAATTGTATTTGTTATTCGCCACCTCCTGAACCGAATATTTGACGAATACAAACAATGTGATTTCGAGTTTGAAAGTTTAATAATCTTACCTTACAAATGAAGATTCATACAATAAACCCCTATATTTAAATGTTCTCCTTATTCTGGCGTTTTTCATAATGTTTACCCCACCCACTATGTTACACAGTGAGATTATCAACAAAAATGGCGGGCACCGGTTGAATATTTAGAACATTGAATTGAAAATCTTTCAATGGTTGTTAAATGTTTATTTAGGTCAATACGAGTGACTTGATGCTCAAACATACACTCAAAGAATAAGCAGATGGAATTTCTTTTTTGTTTATCTTTACGACAATGATTGTGCAACTTATCAACAAACATGGAGCCTAGCAAAGGGAATGCTTTGATATCGTTGACCCGCCTGCCGAATACACGTCATTTGTCTGGCGCTACTTTGGTTTCCCCAAATTCATGTTTTTAAAACTGTGTTCAAAGTTTAAGTAGTTGTTGTCAGTGTTTTGTTATTTCAAAGTGTTATATTTCATATTTGGGTGAATATTTGATTAGGTTCCATTTACTGTCCATATTCAACAATTATCTAAATGTTAGACATTAAAAGAGATAAGTTTCATAATTACAAGGTTAAATAATATGCAAACAATATTAGATAAGAGTTTTAAGCAGATCACACGCTTAAAGCAGTTTTATGCTTTGTCGAAGCAACTAACTCCCATGTATTTTAGTAACGGTGTGTTGTCCGAATTTTTAAAGGGTAATTTTCTTGATTGTTTTATAAAAGAATGTCAAACGAAAATATAAAAAAAACCAACCATTTGGAGCTAAATATATTTAAACTTAACTGAATAACAGTTACATTTAGTAGCTTTATATGCAGAATATTTATAAATGGTCAGTTATGGCTCTGTCCCTAATTTTTCAAGTCGACACCATTACGAAGAAAATTTCATCTACCGCACGGGAATGACACAGGGATACAACTTTTTCCAAAGTAAACATTCTTTTTACCTTTTACATCATAATGAAGCAATGAACAGAGCGCAAAACATGTGAAAATCATTAAAAAGTAATTAAAATATTGAACGTACTTTTATTCAGTGTCAACACCATTACTAAAGTATTTCATTTTCTTTGCTATTTCAACTTCCTGTTCTTTTATGATTTTCAAACATTATGTATTCTTAGATGCCACAAAAACATGTGTGCGTAATGTGTTTTTGAGACAAGTAGCATGCTGTTTGTGGATGATCAAATGCCTGAATGTCATCACCGTTACGGTCCACACCCTTACGCTGAATGAGTAACGGTGATGACAACATCGTAACGGTGTGCACAAATATATACACACATTATGGTGTAAATAAACTTCGTTTTCATATCGCCGATTGTTTTTCAAACAACATCGCAAATTTTACATGGAATTTATCAGACAAAAATGGAGAATTATTACAATTGGAATCAGTTCTGTCAGAATTCCCGAATGTCATCACCGTTACGTTCCACATCGTTACGCTGAATGAGAAACGGTGTTGACAACATCGTAACGGTGTGGACAAATTTATACAAACAATATGATGCTAATAAAGTTCGTATTCATATCGCCGATGTCTTTCAAACAAAATCACAAATTTTACATGGAACTTATCTGACATACTTTCTAGTAAAAAACACGATGCGAGTAAACAAGAATATGAAAGTATAAGATAATCTGTCCACACCGTTACAAATGTGACAACACCGTTACGCCGCATAAAAAGGAGACTTTTATATACATATAGATTCAACAAAAACTGCAAACGTATTTTAACATCATAAAGTCTTCAAAAAGGTGTCCGATGAAAGAAGAATTTAGTATATAAACATGTACCCAAACCATTTTGTAGAAATTCTTAAAGTTGTAAAACGTAATTAAAATGTGTATTTACACCGTTACGCACTTAATGTTCTGATAAAGTCACTGACAATTTGGAATTGATGTAATAGCCACTCATGATCACTTTATACAATGAAACAACGCCAAAAAAATCATTTAAATTAAGTTGAAATAAAATAATATTATCAAACAAATATTTATGTCCGTAACGGTGTTCTCTTCACAGCTTTTGACGTGCGTCAAATAAGCCTTCATAATCGCGATCTGGGTCACATTAAGTCGTGCCCAGCTTAGGTTGACGTCCGTCTGACATGTACGTAACTGATAAACGGTCTGTCGACACTGCTTTACTCATTGTGTTTTTGAATGTTTTTTTATTAAGAATGGAACCTAATCAAATATTCATCCATTTTCAGTATGCAAAGATACTCAATTAATCAAATTGACATATATACTCATAGTTTCATACTATATAATGTCATGTCAAGTTGTCTGTATTACTTTTGTTCATTGAAATTCATATTTGCGAATAAATATTCGTATTTGCCACCCTGTATTCGTGATACGTATTGTATTAGTCATTTAGTGTATTCGTTACAGCCCTATTCATGAACATAATAATGGTAATATTTATTATCTTCTACTCAGTTAATGAGCTTTTTGGCTCATGAACTACCGGTACATATTTATAAACTGTTCATTAGTTAGAAAAATACTCTCATTAACCTTTTTTTTAAGTTTCATTTGAGTGCAATTATTGTTCATAGACCTGTTTTGAAATTCATGACTACTTCTTTAACTTGGGCAATGGTTCAGTTAACTGAGTTTTTGATGTTGGTCAATTATCTATACAGAATTGCCAATATTTGTTGTATGTCATGAAGGAAGTCAGGTATTTTCTTACCCCTCTACAGGTGCAGGTTATTATGAACAATCTGAAATATGATTATACTAATCCAGCTCTGAATTTGTCTTTCAGCACTGGATTACTTTGTGAATACAACTATGTGTAATTTTATATTAATAATATTGATTTTTCAGTTTTGATGACAATTGATGAAACACGGTTTGCAGAATAAAATTGGATTAAGCATTGAGTGGACAGTCCTTGTAAAATTTATTTTCATTTCCATAATTACACTATATCAACTGACAAGGTTTCTAAAATTTATTTTTCCCCGATTCTAGTTTCATCATTCTACATATATATGACAAAAAACATTGTCTCATAACAAAACATATTCAGGTCTGCAGAAAGAATATACACTGAAGTCAAAAGGGTAAGTTATTTTATTACCAAAATTTAAGATCAGTCTGTCCAATGTGTCATCAAAGCCTACTATCTATTTCATGTGTTTTGCATAAATATAAGACACATTTTAATTGCCACTTCTTGTATAACCATCAGTTTCATTATATCATATCCGTTAACTTAAAAATGGGTTTACAATAGTTGGAGAGAGGCATAATGGACTGTTACATTTCATCGACGTTTAAAACATATATGAAATGAAAACCCTCATGTCTGTGTTCAATTTATAAATCAAGCTACAAGATCACAATTAATCTTCCCAACACAGTATCTTTGCTGTCTAGTACATGATAATAACATAATTATCACAAAACTAATTCAGTAATGTAATAGATCTAACTGAGATTAAAAAAATCTCTTGGCCTGATTTTGAAGGGATCTTTTCACATTATGGTAAATTGACTAAATTGGGAAAAAAAGTTTCAGATTCTCAAATTTTCGTTGTAGTTATGATATTTGTGAGGAAACAGTAATACTGAACATTTACCATGCGCTAAATTATATCCATTATATGCATCTTTTGACGATTTAAAAACCTGAACATTGTAAAGCGTTGCAATGCGAAACAATTGTCGTTATATTTTGTGACACTACAAGGGTTGCTAAAATAAAGTATAAAATTCATCACTCACTGTGTGAGCACGGATGGTTGAGTGGTTTAAGCGTTAGACTTTTACTTCAGGGATAATTGGTTCGAGCTCAGTTGAGGTTACTTTATTTTCGTTCCTCAATTTTATTCTTAGTTTTACTGAAGCTTCTGATAAACATTTTCCATCTCGGCACTAACTATGTATTCTCTATTTGTTTAGACGTGTAAATCATTCTTATTTAAATTCTAAATTGGTACGATTTTATGTGAAACAATTATAAAAGTTTTCTGTACGGAAAGTGTTATGCAATTATTTTGTCGGTGAGTACGTTTTGTAACAGTATACTGACTGGCATTTTTATAATGTTTGAGGAAAATTTTAAATATATCACAATTAATTTTCAGCATTTTTCCTCACCACTTTGGGACTGGTGCTGGTACCGGTCAAATTGGGACAATTAGCGTCTTTTTCATCTAAATTAGGAAATTAATTAATTATGCTCAAATCTTAATAAAGCGTATACTTAACTTAAAAAAATGTGTGATTTCTGGTTTATTTTACTAGAGTTGCGACACCTTAAGGGTTTCGCGGGATGGAATGAGTGGGAAGATGAAATAAAATTGAAAACCTATTTCTTTTTGTGCATTTAATGATGGTAACCAAAGTTCTCGCAAAAATTTAATATACATATCACATGATAGTAACCATAATACTCGCAGACATGTTTATTTTTTCGAAGCCGTTCGATTAGCTACCTTAAAAAGTAGAACTTCAATTCCCATGACTATAATATTAAAAACGTGAAAAGAGCAAACCACTGCAGTGTGTCGGACATCCCCATCTTAAACACTATCGACTAGCATTAAGCCTTTTTCTGTGTCTACAAAATTCTGTGTATTTTATTCAAACATCATTATAGCTTTGCGTTCAAGATAGTGTTGAATTCATTTTGCAATGCAATCAGCGCTTTGATTTTATATTACGAAATGTACTAGTGTGACGTCATTTCGGTGACGAAACACAATAGTTTTATTTACACTCTCTGGAATTTAAGGACATGTCGCGGATGTTGTGTTGTTTATCTGTAAACTATTTGTTTAAAGCATCGAACGAATGCAAAACGTATTTCGGATTGTGTGTTCATCATGCATAAATGTAAACATAAATAGGAATACAATACAATTGTGTGGTTTAAACTAAGTTTCGATAAAGACATGGATTAATAAAGGTGGAAGTGCATATCGTTTCAAGGTGTTATAAACTTTGGATTAAAGTAGTCAACTTATTGTTACAAACATTGGATTAACGATGTCATTTAGATAAGCGTGACGTTTATACTTAATTAAGTATTTTTATAACTCTTGTTAAAGCTGAAATTGAGTCATCAAATTTCGCTACAAAACGGTGTCAGTTGCAATAGATATTTAAATGTGCTACGTTAAATTATTTTTATGTTTGATTATTTTGTTTATTTGTTACGCACTTTATGCTGCTAATGATGTGTTGCTCACGGCAAGCCTCGCCGTGTAAACCTTTCTTCAACTCGTCGGACAAATTCAAGTACACGTGATACTTACATTGTATTTTATTTTTTCTGTGAATTTGATGATGGTCACCAAAGATATCGCAGAGATTTTAATATACATGAAACTATTTCAATTAATGCTATTTTGAGAAGTCCGTCCCCGCTCTGCCGTTTGTTATTGTTTATATCATACTATTTTGCTCCTCTATATAAACATTTCTCAAAACCGGCTTTCCGTACTTTTATTTTGCATGCAACTGATTGCGCAATTTATGACGTATGTTGTGTGACGTAATTTATTTGTCAAAACAAACAATTTTAAGTTAAATTCTCTGGATGTTTTTAACAGTTATTTATTTGTTTAAAGCATCTAACGAATGCAAAAACGTATTTCGGATTGTGTGTTTATCATACATAATTGTAATTGTTATAAATATTGGATTATCGTCGTCATTAAGGTAAGCGTGTTGTTTATACTAAATTGATTTGCTGCTCACGTTTATTTATTGATTCAATAATTAAACCCTAAATTAATAATTTATTTGTCTCATGATTATCATGTATATTAAAGATATTATCGGATAAATAAAATACCATGTTAATACCAGTGTGTACTTACATTTATCCGACACGTCTCGGAAAGCCTCGCCGTGTAAACCTTTCTTCAACTCGTCGCACACAATAACACATAGATTTATGTCATTTATATATATATATCTAAACAACCACACTCGATCTCCACAAAAGACATGCATGTGTACTTCGTATTGATATTCAAACACAATTATCGTTGTTTATCGAGTTAACGCCTAACTGTATATTGCATTAATAACGCGTAACGTCAGTTACTTTGTTTCTTAACAAGATGGAAGCTAGCCTAAGCGCTTTTATGACGTGACGTCACAATGTTTATCTTAGCGCGTGTGGTTTCCCATAAAAAATATTTAAACGCAAAATACTCGAAAACTTGATTTTTGCCAGGTATAACGCCTACGCCAACAGGTAGATCGCATTCTTGTCCATATACATGTCAAATTTCAGCAAACGTGTTCGGCCAGTTTTCAAGACTCCCAAATCGCGGCTATATGCGCCAGCTTAACGAAACTTAGCCCCCTTAATCATTCGTTCGAATGAACGTCATCAATGATGACGTCCAATACATCACTCATTCCATATTTTATCATTGAAGAATAATATATCGACAGCATTAAATATGTGCATTTGCCACCCAGTCAAATATGACATTCCTGTATTTGAAATCATACTTAGAATTTAGAAATCAAAAGTAAACGCTGCCATGTAGCAATGATTAACACCTTTAATATCAGAATTGTATCCAATATCATGTTTAATAGACATTTAAAAACATCTGAGCAATCAATGATTGTGCATGTAATGTGATATCAATTGCATACATGTAATATATTAAATAGTCAAGACGTGTTATAACATCAAAATTATTCATCCAAGTAATGTCTGCAACGTCGGGAATATCATTTAATGTAATATCTAGTACTTGTGATGTTGACGTACATGGATGTGAATCTGCACCTGTGAAGCAGTACCTAGTTTAAAAGGGCTGCACTTATCGACCGCTTTTTTGTTTATTTTCTTGCGATAATACTTCGAATTATGCGACGCCATCGTTGCTGGTAATTCGCGAAAATGTGTTGCATTTTTATTAAGATTCCCCTTATCGAGTACAGGAGTATTCAGACAACGGGAACCAATCGATATATCGTCATCAACACTTGCTGCAGTTACTTCCCATGTTGATTAACAAGCACTGATTTTAGTTTTACGCAGTTTTCGTGGTAAAACAAAAGAGAAAACAACGCCTATTTTTTTTCTTGCGAATTGGGATTTTTTTATTTGAATTGGGAATTCTCATTTGGAAATTGGGAAAAATGATTGCATTGGGAATGGTGCAGATTTACCGTACTAACTTTATATAGAGGAAAAACGCTGATTATCTACAGCTAGTTTGGTTGATTTTGTGTTGCGTGCAAACATATGTCTCAAAGGTGAAGATCGCACTTTCTGTCAAAAGGTGAAAGGGACCTGTGAACAGTTTGCGTCATTTTTTGAAGTTTGTCAATAAATGTTTAACTTGCTGGAGTTCTACAACAAACATAGAGAGCCTCATTTGTAATTAGGTATATTTCATTTGCAATGCTGTATAATTTTGTCAAATTTTTTTATTATTTAAATTTCAAATGAATATTAAATTCATGAAGAATGCTATATTGTCACAATGTGTCTATGTAATGTATGGTATTGCACTCCTTAATTTAAATTGTTCTTTTTTACTTTAACTTGTTACACAAAGCTGAAAAATGGTCATTTAGACCATCTATAAAAAAGTCCCTTTAATTAAGCAGCTTGTCCGGCATGTAGCTTAGTGCTGCATGAATACTCCAAAAACCGTATTGCAATATATTGTCAGTTCATAAACCCGTATTGCAATATATTGCAATATATTGTTAACTTGTGCCAGAATTATAACTCGCCAGCTAATCACCAAATCCAACTTAACTACATGAACATAACTTTTGTATGCATGTTTAGGTTCTAGTTATATCCTATTGGCAGTTCAGCTGCTAGCCTTTTTTACAAAATGCTGTATAAACACAATTAACTCGTTCTCTGGCTTTAAAAAACATTTTGTTATGAAAGATTAGTATTGTCATTTTGTCCATTGGATATTCCCATTTAACATGCTGTGCAATTGTGTACTGTATACTGTATATTGTATACAATAAATCTCTGGGACATTTAACATTAAATGATTATAAATATGCTGCAAGTACAACATTTATACAAAGTCATTATTTAATTCAAACTGGTAAAGCATATTTATTGCTCATTTTACAGTTCAACTATTCTTGCTGACTCCCAATTGTAACAACGCCAGGGGTTTTCAGCCTTATATAACAGGGGCCTATTAAAGGCCCCTTCCCAATTGAAAATTTCTTTTAAATCATGCAGTTTTCCCAAAAATCCTAACCTACACCAGCTTTTTCATTTCCCAAAGCAGTAATTTTAGCGAGAATTCTTCCCGAAATGAGCAATTTTTTCCCAAAATCCATAGGCTAGGGCCTCTTCCCAATGAAGCGAGGAAAACCCCTGAACGCTGCACTCCGTAAAAGAGACTTTTTAGAATGCTATTTTTACGTAACAATGCATTTAACTAAAACCTGATTTGTTTTGGTTTAAATTGATATCATTATGTCGGATGACTTTTCTGGACAAAATGTTTATGAATTTTGTTAAATTTTTATTTCTGTATGATAAAAATCGTATCGCAATACAATATGCGGATTGTGTATTGGGATATATACCGATATACTGGTATATTGTTGCAGCACTACATGTAGCATTATGATTTATATCAGAAACTTTTAATAACTTTCCATTAATAATCATCACTTTGTTGAGAAACCTAGTCACAGGCAAGACCTGTGCCATAAGCTGAAAGCTCATTGTAGAGGTATAGTTATAATATCGCTGTAGCGTGACCATCAGATGGTTGTTGCCCTTGGTGTGACTTTTGACGAACGGCTCAGTCTTAACCAACACATTACAAATATTACGAATAAAGCACAGCAAACTCTTGGCTTAGTACATAGATCCTTTGAGTGTCTTGATGAAGAAATGTTTCTGCCTCTTTATAAGGCTTTAATTAGGCCAACCTTAGAATACGGATCATGTGTTTGGTCCACTCTCCTAAAAAAACATATAAAGTTAATTGAAGATGTTCAAAGAAGAGCAACATTAAGGCCTGTTTTCCCAAAATGAAGCTTACACTATCTTTTCTATTAATGATTTGAAAAAAAAAAGATAAAAGTGATAATAACTTCAAAGTTACGTCGCTGACAAGGCAAATAAACAAAAACACTTTTAAATCAAATAAACAACTAATAAGTTCAAAATTTTTACCTTGTGGCATTTTTAGTAAACATCTAAAATGGACCTTTTCACAGTTTGTCATTAGTTGCTTTATATCGATAAATGTAAACATTGGATCTTAAAAGCTCAATTAAAAAAAAACAACAACAATAAAATAAAACAAACAAAAAAATTTACCCTCAACTGGGCTCGAACCGCTGACCCCTGGAATAAAAGTCTATCGTTTAGACCACTCGGTTATCCTTGCTCATACATTGAGAGATGTATTTTATACTTTTTATGTATAAGCAATCATCATAGTATGAAAACACATAACAACAACAACAACAAAACTCTCCAAATTAAACGTGAAAAGGTCCCTTAAATGTCTTCAGACTTGCAAATTAAATGAGTTCAATACACTGTTAGATCTTACATCATGAATAACTTACAGGTTAAGGGGTTGCCTGTTAGCCTGGGGCCAATAGATTTAAGCCCAGGAAACTCAATTTCAAAAGTTAGTTACAGTTGGGCTAAAAAGCAGGGCAACTAGCTTTTTCAAAGGTTGAACAACTCAATCAAATTAAACATAGAATACAAATTGGCAATTGTGGATCACTTAGGACTAGGAAATGATTTCATTCCATCTCACAACAAGACATGATGCATTAAAAGTCTATCATGTTGGCAAAATTGTTGCTCAGTAATTTAAAGAAAATAGATAAAGTATTAGATACACGTACATTACACAACATGTACATGATTCTAGGCTTGTTATTCTTTAGCAAAGTAACCAAAATTCTTAAGATGGTTGCCAATATGCAGTGCAGCAACCAATTGCGAAAAAAGCGTTTAAGTTATCTCCCTATAACATAAATTTGAGGATAAACAGTGCACACACATCTCAACCTGTGCTTTAAGGCACACTCTTTATAAATTTGAATGGGTTGTGCTCATTCAAACTTGCGATATAAAAAGCTGTAACATAATTTTGAAAACTGAGTTGTGTCTAAGATTATGCAATAGCGAACAACTTAAGTGCCTTCAGCGCGTTGATTCTTTATTTGCTGTCCCTTTCAGTATACAAACTATACATACAAACTGTTTTAAATGCTGATGTTGAGAGAAAGTTATTATCCTGCACATCATGTTGTTTTTCAAGGAATTTATTAACGTGTCGTTTCACTCACAGTTAAACACTGAACATCTGTTGGTATTGAATGATGAATATTCTTTCCTGTTATATATTAATATGATGTTAAGTGTTTAATAGATGAAAACATATTTCAAAACATGTTATTTATCATACAAAGTAACAGGATATTCCCATGGTAACTTGATTTACATTAATAACGATGATAAAAGCAACCTTTTCAATATCATATCAGTAATCATATAACAGGGGATTTTTTAAACGTATTTACCAGTTCATACTTATATAAAATAGAAACCATTTTTAATCGAACATGATACTGTGACCATGAGTGGTGATTCTGTTTATATGGCACAAACCATGTGAAACATGGTAATGCTAGGGCTTTTTATTTATGGATTTTTTTAGGTTTAATATGTCTTGTCTTTAATTAAAGATCCATTGATTCTTCTATAGAATCGATCCAATGATAGCAAATTGGTTTCATTATCCCCCCACACTCCTGAAAGTTGGAGTTCCATGTGTGCATATATATATATCAGGCATTTCCCCAGGATTTTGGTCAGGCACAGCGACGAGACAGCGGGGAAGTGGGTTGGTGCGGAAGGGGGCGGTCTCCGTTCCGCGTGTCAAGTTATTTTTATATTTTGTGAATGATCTAACTCAAAATCTACAATACTTTAAAGCAATGAAAACACAACATATTATTTTATAATTTATTTAAGTGTTCTCAATTTATTTAATTTAAGTCAATTATTATATATGTAATATTAAATAACAAGCAAAATAACATTAGGCATTCGAATGAAAATGATAAAAAAAAAAAACAACAACGATACATATTTTACCATTAGTATAGAGATATACATTGTTGACTTTAAAAAATGTTTATCGTGGTTTCTCCTGGTGTAAGGCATACACCATTCCTCCTAGGTCCACTTTCTCGATGTCTTGTCCTTTTATGCTGACCATCATCAGAGCATTGAGTATAACAGACTTCAAAGTTCAGACGATAAGGGTTGTCTACCCTTTTCATTGTGCTGAAGCCCCTCTTGCAGTCTGAAATACACACAATTTGTAAATTACTTGAATTGGCATAAGATCTTTTAAATCGGTTAAATCTAATTAAATAGGAAAGGACAATTAAGCCAAAAAGTATCTTTTGTTTGTAAGTGTGTTCTTGACAGCCGAGTCAAGCATCTACCAGCTGAAGATGTTTATCTAAGGAAGAGTAGGCAAACAACTTACCTAAATACTTATGAGGGAGGTAGTTTGTTGTATGAGGAATTTTCTGCTTTATCAACCAGCTCAAATTCGTGGAGGCTGCCATCCTGGTAACTTTCTGTAAAGAGTCAATCTCTTCAAGCTGCCAAACCCGAATTCTCTGTCGGTTAACCCTGTTTTTTGGCCTGGGAGTGGGTCTTTGTCGTCTTCTGATGGCGGCTTAGTGAGTCCCTTACCACCCATGTGCAAGGCACTTCTATCCAAGGAGCAGTACCGAGAGCTAATCATGTGATAAAATGCATACAGAGGACGTCATACCTACACAAGAGTGGATTAGTTTTATAACAACTGTTTTTAATTAGAAAATAGTGTGGAAACATTTTTAGAAGGCAGGAGCAATCAAATGAGACGTTTGGCTCTATTTAATTGTAATTATAAACTCAATTATACATTACCGCAACAAACACAAGTTATTGTTTATGGTTAAAACACCAATGCAATAGTTGTTAAGAGTTAAAATAAAACAAACAAACAAATTTAGCATACATGTAATGGCTATTACGCAAGGTGCAACGTCGATCGATATCAACCATTATTAATGGATTAACACCATTATTGACCCCCACAGACGACCCGTAAAACGTTTAAATCTTTTATCTTAATCTTTATGCCCACAAAGATGATTAGCGCGTGCTTGTTTTGGCCCAATGCAGAAGACATTCAGACCATAAGCTTGCAAGCGCTAGTGAAATTTTCAAGCGTCGCAGCGACATGATCTGAAAATCAAGCGCCGCGGCGAAATAGATTTTTAAAACCAAGAACCGTGGGGCCGCTGTGCTAAAACTGCCTTGGGAATATATATATAGTACATAATGTAGTCTGTTTTTCGCTTGCATTCATAAATACAGGGAATTTATCATTATTCATATTAAGTATTACTGTTGATTACTTTGATGCAGAAGGTAATAAGCATTAAGTTGATTTATTGGTTTTCAACTAATTGCTTCGTAAAATATTATTATAATATTATTCTTTTTTATAATTTAAAACAATACACTACACTTAAATGTATAGGTCGGGACAAGTAACATTATAACTGGTTGTAAAGTGACCATAATAATCCTATATTTTCCCCACTCATTGTAGAGAGC
Source organism: Dreissena polymorpha (assembly GCF_020536995.1). Lineage (NCBI taxonomy): Eukaryota > Metazoa > Mollusca > Bivalvia > Myida > Dreissenidae > Dreissena > Dreissena polymorpha. The sequence goes on along the minus strand of NC_068361.1, from coordinate 94,570,964 downwards.
TTGTATTATAATTAGTTACCCCACAAAGTCTTGAGTGAGTGTACAATTTTTCCCAAATTGCCAAGTGATTTGTATATAAGTAAAAATATCCAAAGAAAGGTTATCATGTGCATTTGGATTTTTTGCAGTATATTTTATACGCCTACTAAGAAACTTTGAAATATTTAAAATCATAGGTTAAATATTATAAGAAATTTACCCATTTATATTAAACACTCATGTTTTTTGATAACTTTTTTCAGCAAATATATAATTGTTGCATCTGTCCCACAGAGGATTTTCAGCTTCACTACAGGTTAAAAAGAGATAACTGGGAATTTAAGAGCTTTTTGATGTTGACAATGTACTATAAACTGGGGTGTGATTTTTCCGAGGTTTTCTGCAGATTGAGTTGTCCCGGGGTCATTTCTGAGATTTGCGTAAATTCGTATGATCCATTGAATCCTTGGGCGTATTTCATAAGCGGTCCGAAATATCTCCGGCCCTCTAGATTCGTCTGCATACTGCACTGATAATTTCTGCCTTTTAAGTTAGCATATTTGAAACAAGCATTGTAATTGGCTGTCGTTTACCAATATTCCAAATAAACTCGGTCTTTTAAAACGTGTTTGGTATTTCTGTGCTGATTGTGTACAAATGTTGCCTTTTTTGCAGCAAAAATGAAGATTATTGAAAGAACGAAAGAATCTCACAAAATTTAGGAGAGATGGTGATGGTCAGAAACAAAAGTGGATATAAATCAGAAAGCAATACCATTTTCTGAATTGGTACAGAAGATCGACTGTCCTGGTAAGGCAAAGTGAATTCCATGTGCAAAACTCTTAAAATACGGACCCCTTGGTAAAGAATTTACTCAAGTGTTGTTTGTTGAACACTGTAACAAACAAACAAAAGATTGCCGTCATTGTTCACAGGGATCGGAGCACATATTATTGTTCTTGATCACAAGTTTTTGATCACAATAAACTTGTTTACTTTCCATAATATGTTGAATGTGACGTTAAAACGGTTTTTCATAAATAAATATTGTAATGAAGTTGAAGAAGGTGTTGATTTAAATGTCTGTTTTAAAGTTTGTCATTGCGTTATTCACACAATTCGCACAGTCAAAATCAGTCAACACGATTTTCCTCCCCTCCGACTGCACCTCAATCACAACCCTTAAAGCATGCGATATGTCACGATAATAGTCTGTGATTCTGACATGCGAGATGCAGTTTTGTATAAACAATCATTTGTTTTATCCCAACCTGCTTTGTTTACATTTGTCATTACCACTATATTAGATTCTAGATGCATAAAGGCACATGAATAAAAGTAACATTAATGTATGCAGTTTTGGTTGACATATGATGCCATTATTATGCAGAATTAAATAGAAATAACTCCATGTGAAAGCCACGTGAATTAGTACTGAAATGTCTGTAATTATAATGTATCGAATGACTGCGTCATTAGCAATTTCATTTTCTCCATTTTTTTCACCATTTGGCGACCTTGTCAATACAGTTTCCTCATTGAAGGGGTAAACCGAGGTTAATAAATGTTGGGACAAATATCTTACAGCTCAGTAACAGTTGGTGACATTTTCAATATTTTAAAATCTATTTAACTTAACATTAGTGTTATTTTTTGTATTAACAATGTTATTTGTTTGTACATGATACAAAGAAAATACTCCATAAAACTCCTAAACAACGTACACAAGCCAACTGTGCTCTTAAAAAGTTCAACAAAGAATTTAAGAAGTTATTCCCCCGTAGAAACAGCGTCCTTCTGTGTGTCTGTTAGTCAGTGTGTTTGTATATAATATGTTGTATGTCTGTGAAGCGAACTTTTTCAAATTTGTTAAGTGCTTGATTAAAAATATGTTATAACCACCAGGGCTTTTTTTCCTGACTTTGTGAAGCGGCCCTGGCCCCTCACTTTGTGAAAAATTGAGTCGCAAACTTCTTAAAATTGTGAAAAAACGAGTCGCTAACTTCTTAAAATTGTGAAATTCAAAGTTCAATGCATTAGTATAGTTAAAGCATGTAAAACACTTGAATATTATCAAAATTTCATTTCCTTAAGTAATGCAATAAAGGCATATTTTCCTTCTATGAATACTGTATTTGATACAATAACAACACATATACATATATCTGATTTGCAAAACATTCATGTACCAAATGCAACTAAAATACCTGGTCCCAACACTTCTTTACCACAGGAAAAACATTTATAAACATAGAGCATTTCAAGGGCACATAACTCAGATATATTCTGGACTTTACAGCTATAAAACTCTGTTCTTTTTACTCTTGAAAATGTCAATAATTCTCTCAATATCTGAAGAGGAAAATTCCTTCTTCATGATATTTTTCATGTTCTGTGAGCCTGACCCTCGCCAGTGCATGATGATCAGGGAAGTTGTCATTTGACCTGAAACATTAGGTATACATTGAACAGCTGTACTTTTGTAAGAAATGTAAACGAGTTATTTTATTTTTCACATTTTTTCACAAAGCATTAATAGACTTCATACAAAGTTTGAATCATGAATATGCGTCATGAATATGCATTTAAAATAAAAAAATATATATGAAGGGACCACATTATTACTTTTACCAAGATTTACAATCGTAAACAGATATGAATAACAAGTCACGGTCATTAATACTAGAGGACGTTTTGACTAGCTTCCAAGTTCCATCAATACATAGCCGCGGCTTAGATGCTTTCACTTTTATCAAATGACTTCTAATAATGTTATCAATGTGCATGTTTCAAAACTTACCCTTCCATAGAAAGCTTTTGTTTCTTCACTGTTATCCCAAATTTCAATAAATCGGGATTATTTTGCGTTTTTTTAAATTTTCTTTGTGTAGTAACGTGCGTTCCGCGTCGCCATTTTTTATAGTGACGTTGCTAGGCAGAGCTTTTACTATTTACGCCGGTTTCACCGGTTACACAACACTTTAAAATCGATTAAAACAAGCAAACATCGGTAACGCGAGTCGACAATTTTTCGCGAATTCAGAATTTAAAACGAGGTTTTGAAACCTATATTTCTGTTCCAAAATGGCCTTTTTTGACAGTTTTGAGCACGAAAAGTCCGTTTTTTACGATTTAAAACGGCCGTTTTTGTAAATATTCACGGACATGTCAGGTTTGTGAATTGGCCGTGTCAAAATTGTGAAATGTCCGTCCACGGCCAATCGCAAAGAAGGAAAAAAAATCCCTGACCACTAAGTGTAGATGTAAATGACACAATTTTCATTCACGGATATGTAAATGTTCCTGAATTATTTGCACATGAACTTAGCCATAGCAGGTTTGCAAAGCCTCTGACAAAGCATTGGATGGTATAAATGTGTAATGTTTGTGACAAATCTTTAGTTTTTAGCTCATCTATTTTTTGAAAAAAAAATATGAGCTATTGTCATCACCTTGGCGTCGGCGTTAGCGTTCGGTTAAGTTTTGCGTTTAGGTCCACTTTTCTTAGAAAGTATCAATGCTATTGCATTCAAACTTGGTACACTTACTATCATGAGGGGACTGGGCAGGCAAAGTTAGGCAAACTCTGGCGTGCATTTTGACAGAATTATGTGCCCTTTTTCAGCGTAAGCTGTATTAAGCCAGCTTGTCACCTTACCTGACCTTTGTAAGTGTCCAATAAAATTCAAATAAAATTTCCCGCGGCTAGGTACGAATAAATACACTTCATTTATTCCATTGGCTGATTTGAGTATACCACCAGAACATTGGAATCATATCAGCGTCTTTGTAACACTGTTTAACTGCTTGAAACAATTTTATTTCTTAATGAAAAGGCTTAATAGATAGAACAGTTTTACACTCAATACTTGACATCAATACAGTTTGTGCGTGCACCTTTTATTTTCAAAGAATTACCAGCGCAACGCGTTTATATTTAAAGGCTATGTTTTCATATTTAGGCCCCCCTTCGAAGAAGAGGGGGTATATTGCTTTGCTCATGTCGGTCTGTCGGTCGGTCTGTCGGTCGGTCGGTCCGTCCACCAGATGGTTGTCAGACGATAACTCAAGAACGCTTGGGCCTAGGATCATGAAACTTCATAGGTACATTGATCATGACTCGCAGATGACCCCTATTGATTTTGAGGTCACTAGGTCAAAGGTCAAGGTCACGGTGACCAGAAATAGTAAAACGGTTTTTGAATGATAACTCAAGAACGCATACGCATAGGATCATGAAACTTCATGGGTAGATTGATCATAACTTGCAGATGACCCCTATTGATTTTGAGGTCACTAGGTCAAAGGTCAAGGTCACGGTGACTTGAAATAGTAAAATGGTTTCCGGATGATAACTCAAGAACGCATACGCCTTGGATCATGAAACTTCATGGGTAGATTGATCATGACTCGCAGATGACCCCTATTGATTTTGAGGTCACTAGGTCAAAGGTCAAGGTCATGATGACCCGAAATAGTAAAATGGTTTTCGGATGATAACTTAAGAACGCATACGCCTAGGATCATGAAACTTCATGGGTAGATTGATCATGACTTGCAGATGACCCCTATTGATTTTGAGGTCACAAGGTCAAGGTCACGGTGACCCGAAATAGTTAAATGATTTTCGGATGATAACTCAAGAACGCTTTTGCCTAGGATCATGACACTTCATAGGTACATTGATCGTGACTCGCAGATGACCCCTATTGATTTTCAGGTCACTAGGTCAAAGGTCAAGGTCACAGTGACAAAAATCGTATTCACACAATGGCTGCCACTACAACGGACAGCCCATATGGGGGGCATGCATGTTTTACAAACAGCCCTTGTTAGTACTTAACTTCCATATTCTTGTCAACATGTTAACATGTAAAAGTATAAAGAGCAGTGGAAGCGAGGCCTCACTTTAATACATTGCATTTCAACCCGCAAGGTATCGGGTCAATTCTAGGCCAGTGTATGAATGTCAGAGTTTATATACAGGTCATCACCGGAGTTCGCGGCCAGTAAAATAATAGTTATATAATAAATACGCCATCCGTGAACTAGGTGACCTGGAATTTTCTTTACACCAGAAATATGTAGATTCTTAATGTGTTTTCAACAATACAATGATAAATATTATTTTTGATTAATTTAACAATAATTATTCCTCCATATTGACCAATGTATTAAGCATGAGCGTGATGATTATCGATACTGTTAATAATCGAAGCAAAAAGCAATACCCGACAAACCACTAAAACAGGTTTGTTCGAAGAACGCGCCTATAAATACGGATACTTCTCGTGTGGTCGGTTGACTCATATGTTTTAATTACACTTCCATTCTTCTTTTGGTTTTCTGTTTTGTATCTATAGGTTTATGACCAGCAATATGTAATAATGTAAAATAAGCCGCGAAAACTCCGCGTAACATCCCGTACTGCGTGTGATGCAGCTAAGAACTGCACAGAAAAAGACATTCGCTATCCTTGATCTCATTCATTGAACTATCAACGCCGTATATCTTGTTTAAAGATATTTCTTGTTATACTTAGAAAATTGAAAATTTGGTAAAGTTTTGTGTTTAGGTCCACTTTATTCCTACAGTATCAAAGCTATTGCTTTCATACTTGCAACACTTATTAACTATCATAAGGGGACTTTGCAGGCAAAGTTATGTAACTCTGACTGGCATTTGGACGGAATTATGGGCCCTTTATACTTGGAAAATTGAAAACTTGGTTAAGTTATGTGTTTTGGTCAACTTTACCCCTAACGTATCATAGATATTGCTTTCATACATGGAACACTTGCGAACTATCATAAGGGTACAGTAAAAGGACAAGTTGCATAACTCTGGTTGACATTTTTACGGAATTATGGCCCTTTTTTGACTTTGAATATATGGTTAAATTTTCGTTACCGTATAAGCTAATATAATCTCTATTCAGCCAAATAGAAACTTAACTGCCATGTCATGTGGTGAATTTAAGTAACATAATATTTTTTGTTGTTAATATGATATAATTAACAACGCCTGTAATATAATGTTGATATCACATACCACATCAATTATGTTAATTGGTTTTGGATAGGTGGGTTTATTTCAGAGGGATAGCATATTTTATGTTTGCTTTTTATAGCTCTCAGGTGTTCAGTAGCCAGTTAGGCGCCTTGCATATCATTAAAAACAGGATAGCATCTTAAAATGTCACATACACATTAAATATCACTTTCCAAACAGTTTATAGTCACAATTAAACATGTGTGTCTATATTTGTGTATTTGGTATTGCAGGGTATGTTTGTATCACCTTTAGTGATAACTCAAAACTTTAACCTTGGTTAAACTTTTGCAATAATGAATAACTTTTGCAATATTGCAGATAGCAACTTGATATTTGGCATGCATGTGTATCTCATGGAGCGGCACATTTTGAGTTGTGAAAGGTCAAGGTCATTCTTCAAGGTAAAATGTCAAATATATGGCTTCAAAGCGGCGTCCAAACTTTAACCTTGGTCATAACTTTTGCAATATTGGAGATAGCAACTTGATATTTGGCATGCATGTGTATCTCATGGAGATGCACATTTGAGTGGTGAAAGGTCAATGTCAAGGTCATCCTTCAAGGTCGAATTCAAATATAGGGCTTCAAAGCGGCGCATTAGGAGGCATTGGTAATTGTATTTCTGACAAACACATCTCTTGTTTATTTGTTTGTATTGAGTGTAGTTATTGCAAATGCTAAACCTGGAGATATAAATAAAAGTATGTTTTCATTTAACCTTGAAACTGTTGAAAAAGCAAATGTTTTTTTTAATTAAGGACTCAATTGTTAAGTCTGTGTAGCTCTTCTTTCACTAAAATGTTCCTGTTTTATTTCAATAATCAGAAATCTTTTGTGTTCAGATCACATAAAAGAGTCCAAAAAATTGTCAATAGGTCAAACTACAGTACAGCTGAGGCAACGTGTACTTAAACAAACGCCACTCGCCGCGGTGTTCATCTCACTGTATTCGCTTACCAATATGAACCCGTTTGCCATAAGGCGAAGTTGGATCACCGCGAATCAGCGCGGACCCATAATATCTACAGCGTTGTTCATCGTGTTTGCTTAAAATAAAATAATTGAACATAAACGTATTGTATTGATCCCTTTCATTTAAAAGTGATAATGAATAATGTATTTCTCACCCATGCCCATAACAGTGTTTTCTGTCTTTTAAAACGCCGCGTTTAAAAGAAAACCGTGTTTGCATCTAGTTTTAGGATACCGCACCTGGAGGAGTGTTAATTGCGTGTTTGATTATGCAATTAACAGTTTGAAGCCATGGAGAACTCATAACTGATTGTAGTGATCATATTATCCCTAGTTTCTGGATTCCCCGATACGTACGTGTCAACTGTCTCAATCGCATACATGCAACTTCTCCCATCGTATCATTACTCGATAATCCCATACATGCCAGATTTCCATTTTTAAAAGCAAATTATGGGTGGGTAATATAGACGATAAGAGTGGTCAAGTTTAGAATGTCATAAACACAAACGTTTGCAATTTTAGAAAGTATCAAATGAATTTCTGCATTTGATTCTGTTTAAAGATTTGATGAAATAAGCGCCCAATCAGGACAGTTGTATTCTAACATGCGTAAATCACCTGACATGGTTTGCACGCGACGTTTACAGCTATTTTCAGTTACAACTTCTACATGAAATAAATGCATTTCTTTGTCCTGATAAATAGCGCGTGAAAATTGGAGTGGGTGTATTTATTTGTTTATAAATTTTTTGTAACGGGAACAACATTGAGATCAATTAATTATATTATTTGGCATTGACATTTCCTCTTAATAAAATATGATTTTAACACGCTGTATCCTTACTGTTACGCTGTTTCAGTTCCTTCTTAATCGAAACAGTTATTGTATTGTATACTGACTGCACATTGTATTGTATACTGACTGCACACAAGTGTCATAACATACTGATGCAGTATGTAAATTCGGACAGTACTTAAAGTCGGGCACAAATAAATAAATGATTTAATACTCACTTAATGATTTCTTTGAAACTCTATATTTGTTGTTAAAAAGGGCAACTGCATTGATTAACACAATAAGAGTTAATAGTATTGATCATGTAAACGCTTTATTTACATGTACGTTTCCGACTTTACGTACTGTGTATTTAAGTATGCATACACATCATGTGCACATACATGTTATATCTACATGTAGTATATGTTTTTCTTTTGTGCATTTACATTTTAAACGCGTAAATGACCCTCGCAGACAGGTGTTTACAGTGGCTGCCCAGCACGGCGGTGATCAACTGTGTTCCCGATAACGATAGCATGCAATCGCGTTGATTTCGGGTGTTTGCCGAACACCGCAGTCAGTAGCGTGTCCGTCCCCCGCGAAATGTCACCCATCAGGAAAAGTGAACACAACGGACAGGCATTTTTGTTTAAGTACACGGTGCCTGTACTGTAAGGATATCTGAGCTGAGGTTTAATTTGTTAACTTATTATACGATTTAAAAAAATCTCAACAAGATGCTATGCAAACTATGTGTAATTTACTACTGAAATTTAAGTCATAAAGCACAGTGTATTAGAATATATCAATGTGCTTTGTCATCACCTACACCATCTAATAATTATAGTACTAGCATATTACTGCATACACAATTGTTATCATTATTTTTCAATTCTTGCCAAACATCAATATAAGCAATAATTTCCCCCTTTGCCTTATAATATTAACTTGCCTTGCAGATGCATTTTGGTCATACTTTTCTTATAAAGGGTCTTTGGATCCCCATTTCACAATTTTGACCCAATTTCACACATTCTAACATGTATATATGAAAACAGCTGCTGCAATCCAGTACAAACTGACTTGTTGAGTTAAAAACTGTCAAAACAGCTATTTTTTCTTTTAAAAATTTTGATTTGTTATAGTGTTTTTTTTAGCTTTCGTGATCATAGTGTGTCAGTAGTCTGTCGTGCCCGGTCAACATTTACCTCGTTCGCACTCTTGAGGCCACATTTATTGTCCAATCTTCATTAAACTTGGTCAAAACATTTGTCACAAAATATATCAGCTGAGTTTGAAAATGGTTCTGGTCCGTTTAAAAACATGGCTGCCAGGCGGCGGGCAGTTTTCCTTATACATGTACCACAATAGACTCCACCCATCCCCAAAGCCCCCCCCCCGACCCCCCCCCCCCTCCTCTCAATCCCCCCCCCCTATTATTTTTTTTATATGTCCCCCACTATAGTAGTGGGGGACATATTGTTTTTGCCCTGTCTGTTGGTTGGTTGGTTGGTTGGTTTGCGCCAACTTTAACATTTTGCAATAACTTTTGCTATATTGAATATAGCAACTTGATATTTGGCATGCATGTGTATCTCATGGAGCTGCACATTTTTAGTGGTGAAAGGTCAAGGTCAAGGTCATCCTTCAAGGTCAGAGGTCAAATATATGAGGCCAAAATCGCTCATTTTATGAATACTTTTGCAATATTAAAGATAGCAACTTGATATTTGGCATGCATGTGTATCTCATGGAGCTGCACGTTTTGAGTGGTTAAAGGTCAAGGTCATCCTTCAAGGTCAGAGGTCAAATATATGTGGCCCAAATCGCTTATTTTATGAATTTTTTTGCAATATTGAAGATAGCAACTTGATATTTGGCATGCATGTGTAACTCATGGAGCTGCAAATATTGAGTGGTGAAAGGTCAAGGTCATCCTTCAAGGTCAAACGTCATATAGGGGGACCTTGTGTTTCACAAACACATCTTGTTTTTTAATGAAAGATCATCTAATAAATGACCACCACACCCTCACACTATACCCCCCCACCACCCTACCCAAAAAATAATTGTTATGCCCCCAGTAGTGTGGCATATAGCAGTTGAACTGTCCGCCAGTCAGTCTGTCCGTCCGTCCGAAAAAAACTTTAACATTGGCCATAAACTTTTTTACTTTTGAAGATAGCAACTTGATATTTGGGATGCATGTGTATCTCATGGAGCTGCACATTTTGAGTGGTGAAAGGTCAACGTCAATGTCATCCTTTAAGGTCAAATGTCAAATTTATGGTGTCTGTCCGTCCGAAAACTTTAACATTGGCCATAACTTTTTCAATATTGAACATAGCAACTTGATATTTGGCATGCATTTGTATCTCATAGAGCTGAACATTTTGAGTGGTGAAAGGTGAAGGTGAAGGTCATTCTTCAAGGTCAATGTCAAATATATGGCGTCTGTCCGTCCGAAAACTCAACATTGGCCATAACTTTTTTAATATTGAAGATAGCAACTTGATATTTGGCATGCATGTGTATCCCCTGCGAAATGTTGTTTTGCAGTTCACGAATAATTCGTGAACTGTTCATGAACTGTTCGTGAACTGAGTTCATGAATTGTTCATGAATAGTCAGTGAAAAAAAAATGAGCCACGTCGGTGAAATGTTCTTGAAATTTTAGTTCATGAACACTAATGGCATGAAGTGTTCATGAAATATTCTTGAAACCTATTGGCACGAAGTGTTCATGAACTATTCTTGAACCCTTATGGCATGAAGTGTTCATGAACTATTCTTGAACCATTATGGCATGAAATGTTCATGAACTATTCATGAACACCAATGGCATGAATTGTTCTTGAACTGTTCATGAACAACACAATTCTTGAAAAATTCTTCAGGGTTTTGCTGTTCATGAACAGTTCAAGAACACTTCATGCCATTGGTGTTCATGAATAGTTCATGAACATTTCATGTCATAATGGTTCAAGAATAGTTCATGAACTCATTTTTATTTTCTGTTCACGGACTGTCAGTGAATAGTTCATGAACCATAGTTATTCAAGAGTTCATGAACTGAGGTGGCATGAAGTGTTCATGAACTATTCATGAACAAGAATTTGTCAATTTATGGCAAAGGTTATCATAAGTGTTACCAAAGCTCAACAAACAGGTCAGGGTAAGAAGAAACAAGTCTTGTATTAGCACTTAACATATTGATAGCAACATATAACAATAATTTAAATAAAACACTAATAACTGAGATACAAGTGGTTTGATAATACTCTTTAAATTTCATAATACAACTTTGCACTATATGTTCATGAATAATTCATGTATTGAAAAGATTATGAATAGTCTCATTTTCAGTTCAAGAATCATTTACTAATCAATGGTTTTCCTGAAATGGTTACACTTACAGTGCCAAAGAACTTGAAATGGAACCAATGGCTGATCAGTTCAGCCGGAAATTTATTAAAGACTTACATTTTCAAATATAACATAAACCATGTGCCTTCCGTTTCAACTTCCTGTGCACACAATATTCTTCCTTTGTAAAAACAGCAATTTAATGTACATGTTTGAGTTCTTGATATCATCTTAAGCTGTTCTTGAAATAAGATGTCCTTAAAACGTTCTTAAACTTGTCTTTTAAGTCTTCCAATAACAATGACAGATCCTTTTAAGAACATTTTTTTGATTTTTAAAAAGTCCATCATATTTTCAAAAACATTGTGTAGACCTGTTTAAGAACATCAGAAGGAAACATGTTGTTCAAAAAAGTTCTTAAAGTGTTCAAGAATAGTTTAAGAATAATTCAAGAACAGGAAAGGTCCTTAAAAAGTTATTGAACTGTTCCTGAAGGCAGTTCTTGAACAGTTCTTGTACAAATGTTCTTAAAATTCTCTAGAACAGGTCAAGAACTCTTACTTACAGTGGTGAAAGTACTATGCATATTCATACTAACTTCACAGGTTTCACAAATCTACAAGATTAGTATGCTAGACATTTCAATATTTCTTTCAAAAATATTTATGAAACATGTAGCACAAAGGAATTCATGAATTATTCATGATGGATCCTCAAAGTCTGTCTCAGAAAAGTCATCAGAAATAATTGCTCATGAAATGTTCATTACTAAGTATTTATGGTTAGATGAAGAACTGTTCATGAACTTTGAAGTGTTCAACAAATATTCATAAACTGTTCATGAACGTGTCTTAAGAACAGTTCATGTCCAAAAGTTCATGAACCAAGATCAGGAACTTTCTGAGAACGGTTCATAAACAATTCCTGATTGGCTTGAAGTGTTCATAAAATCATGAACAATATTTCGCCAAGGATCTCATGAAGCTGCACATTTTGAGTGGAGGAAGTTCACAGGTCAAGGTCATCCTTCAAGGCCAAGGTCATCCTTCAAGGTAAAAAAATAATAACAAAATCAAAGCGGCGTTCTCATGAAGCTGCACATTTTGAGTGGTGGAAGTTCAAGGTCAAGGTCATCCTGCAAGGTCAAGGTCATCCTTAAGGTCAAAGGTCATTTTTTATTTCAAAGCGGCGTTCTCATGAAGCTGCACATTTTGAGTGGTGGAAGTTAGAGGTCAAGGTCATTCTTAAAGGTCAAGGTCATCCTTCAAGGTCAAAGGTAAAAAAATAATATTTCAAAGCAGCGTTATCATGAAGCTGCACATTTTGAGTGGTGGAAGTTCAAAGTCAAGGTCATCCTTCAAGGTCAATGTCATCCTTCGAGGTCTAAGGTAAAAAAAAAAATCAAAGCGGCGTTATAATGAAGCTGCACATTTTGAGTGGTGGAAGTTCAAGGTCAAAGTCATCTTTTAAGGTAAAAAATAAAATAAATTCAAAGCGGCGTTCTCATGAAGCTGCACATTTTGAGTGGTGGAAGTTCAAGGTCAAAGGTAAATTATTTTTTTTTAAATTTCAAAGCGGCGTTCTCATGAAGCTGCAAATTTGAGTGGTGGAAGTTCAAGGTCAAGGTCATTCTTCAAGGTCAAGGTAATCCTTCAAGGTCTAAGGTAAATAAAAATTCAAAGCGGCGTTATCATTAAGCTGCACATTTTGAATGGTGGAAGTTGAAGGTCAAGGTCATCATTCAAGGTCAAGGTCATCCTTCAAGGTCAAAGGTAAACAAATTTATATTTCAAAGCGGCGTTCTCATAAAGCTGCACATTTTGAGTGGTGGAAGGTCAAGGTCATCCTTCAAGGTCAAAGGTAAAAAAAAAATTTTTCAAAGCGGCGCAATAGGGGGCATAATGTGTTTCTGACAAACACATCTCTGTTTTTTTTCAAACATGGTTAAAAAAACACAAATATTATTTTTATTATTTTATTTTTGAAATACCGTCCAACCATCCCACCAGAGAATCCCGCACCCCCCCCCCCCCTACCCCAATTTTTTTTTTTGTTTTTTTTTGCATTTTTTGCATTTTTGGAAGATAATATAATAAATGACCACACCCCCACACTATACACCCCTCTCCACTCCACCCCTCCCTCCTTTGTGATTGAAATTGAGAAAGTCCCTACACCTTAAAAAGAAAATAGATGAGCGGTCTGCACCCGCAAGGTGGTGCTCTTGTTTTATATATTTCTTTATCAGATATAGTTATTAACAAAATGAGGACTCAACACACAATTCTTAGTTTTGTGAATGTGAGGACTTTGAATATAATTCTTACGTTTCATGGTTTCTAATTATTTTCTTTATAACTGCATCAGATAGACAGATATGATAAAGGAAAATTGTGATAAAGCATTAATAGCTTTCTTGTGATGCAGGAGATGATGGCCATGATGATGTCTAAAAAAATCAACGCGTGCACCCACGAGATCAAGAAGATAAACGTGTGCACCCGCAAGATCGAGACAGCTAGCCCTTGTCAAATAAAAACGCACTTTTTTACCAAAACCACATTTAGCGCACTTAAAAGTGCGTTAATTGTGTGTTTTTTGTTATATGTGCGTTTTCAGTGTTCAAAGTGCCCTTTAAGTGCGCTTTTTTGTGCGTTTTTTCTTTTCAAGTGCGTTATTTAAGTGAAAAAGTGCGCTTTTTGTGTGTTTTCTTCATCTGTAAGTGCGCTTTTGAGTGTAGATGTGAGCAAAATGTGTGTTTTTTTATCTAAGAAGTGCGTCTTTCATTTAGGAAGTGCGTTTTTTTGTGTGTTTTCTTCATCTGTAAGTGCGCTTTTGAGTGTAGATGTGAGCAAAATGTGTGTTTTTTATCTAAGAAGTGCGTCTTTTATTTAGGAAGTGCGTCTTTTATCTAAGAAGTGTGTTTTAAGGTTTACAGATGTGGGTTTTTTTCTCACAAAAGTGCGTTTTTCTATTTTGATGTGCGTCTTTTTTAAGCATAAGTTAGTCTTTTATTTCATAAGTGCGTTTTTATCATATGATCTGTTTTAAACAGATGTATCTAAAAAGACACATGTTTAACACACTTCTTAAAAAGTGCGTCTTAACAACCGTTTAGCAATGTTGTACAGAAATTGAACAAGAGACAAAATTGTTGCAGGCTCTAACAATTTATTACATAAAATGAATAAAAATTAGACATAAAATATATCAGTAAAATGAATATAAGGGGCAGTTTGAATAATTACTGGTTGTCCATATTAACCTGTTTAATGTTACATACTTTATCATACAATTTCAATGCATACCCTATTGCTTACGTTTTAATCTCAAACATTCTAAAAATTTCCACCTAAATCCTGTGTGTAACTAATTAAAAATATTGAAAGTGTCAAAAGTATTATGTGAGCTTGATAGTATCAATTATATTTCCTCAACATAAATAAGTATTTGAACTTTCTTATACTAATATTTATACCCTAATACAATTAATGTACCGCATTGACCATAACATACATTTTAAAAGGCAATTAAAATAATAGATCTATTAATATTATTGCTTAAAACCATTCAGCATGTTATATTAAATATTTACAATTAAATATAATGGGTAAGGGTGCTGTGTATTATTCAATAAATATTTTGGTGTTGAAATGATGCCTTATCAGTATTTCTCAAATTATGCAATTTTGGCTTAGACACAGCATGGAATCAGATAAGAGAATAGCCAGTCCCTATCAGTCGTAATAAGCCTAACAAGGGGTGTTGATATACTTTTG